>NC_136634.1:2210491-2370491 GCF_949748355.1 Melanostigma gelatinosum
CAGCATTCGATGCGACGCTGATGAAAAACAATGTGCCGTAACTCGTAGAAATTATTTCTGATATCAACGTAACTAATGAACGAGTAAAGATGACAGAAACCCACACAGGACGAGAGAGAGAGCAGGTGGACGGGTCCATCACATGGATCCTTCACGCGGGCTTTGTTCCTCATGTGAAAGTCAACATTGATTTATTCGTCACAGAATTGTGCTCTTCAGTATCAACACTGCTGTCGTCGTTTCAACCCAAACAACTTCTATCGATAACAACTGGCTTTTCTTCAGCCGAACTCGGTATTTCACCATCTTTTCCTTTGCTCTGCTGTTCTCCAAATCTCTTTCTGATGAACCTCTGCCTGGCTCATGAAACACAGTGACTCAGACTATTTCATAATGGATGAAAGAAAAGGAGACTTCTTCCAGGAAAATCACAATGAGTCAACTGTTGGTGGTCCTCAGCTCCTCAGAGGACGGACTCTTTGAACTCTCACTCTTCGAACATTCATCCACTCTTGGCTTTGCAGTTTTTTAAATAATGTTAAATAATCACACCCACACCTCATTCCTTCCTCCCAAGAACTTCAATATTTAGATTTCGTTCCTTCCTTCCCGGCAGTCATTTGTTATTTCTATGAAAATCAACTAATGCAGAAAATGAATGAATCTATCACATCGAACTTGTTTTTCAAAGGTTACGCTACCGTTGAGTGGTAATACTGTTAAAAAATCCATCTGTAAAGTCTTACAAGTTAGTGGAGGGATATGTTGGAGCTCTATGTTTGGGTTTTCCATCTTTTTCTGGAGCGAGAACATCTTATTTTGCAGGAGTGGAGGTTGGGTGGATGAGAAATGGGAACGAGGACCAATCACACCCGAGAAAGATCAACAGAATTTATAAAAAGTGAAATTATCTTGAAGATTGGAGGAACTGCATCTGAATGAAGACTCTGTGGTTTCTGATTTATTGAGCTCTTTGTTTTCACGATGAAACTGTGTTTTGTGTTTTGTATTTTATTGGCGGTGGCTGGTGGACAGAAAGGGAGTATAGGAGTTATTGCTTTACCTCCTTGACCTCCTGCTGCTGGTTGTGTTGATGTTGATGATCAGCTGAGACGTCAGATGTTTGTCATAAATCAGCTGCAGCTTTGAGAAGAGGTGAGAAGGAAGAATCCTGCAGAAAGACTTCACACGATGACATCAAAGCACTGAATGTATAGAAATGTTGTAAACTTGCAAAGAAAGTGAAATATTCTTTCGCGTTCTTTATTCATCATGCACTCGGTGTGTAAAGGCCTTACGTTTGATTTCCTGTTATCTGAGGTCCAACGGTAGAGAGTCGACAGATTGTGAAGCGTGTGTGACAACCTCAATAAAATTCACTCAAACTTTCTTTAGATTTTCAAGCAGCTTATTTTTTTTACCTTTGGTGGCGCTCGATGAAAAGTCAGAGGATCAGCAGAGTCCTTGAGATCCATCCTCTGTGGACTATGAATGTCTGAGCCGGATCAACAGCCTTCAGATCTCTTCAGCAGTAAATGTGACTTTGGCAGCGCTGAAGCAAACTCAGCTGAGTAATTGTGACAGCGTGACTCCGTCGGTGTTATTATTGTTATTATCGTATTATGATGATTGACAGCCGGGGAAGTAAACAGCCTCAGCATTTGCAATTCACGATCCTCTCCCGTTTCCTGTCGTGGTCTTTTTCTTCTTCATCTTCTAAACACGAAGCAGAGAACGTGAGAACAAAGAGAAGCATGTTGTCGTTGAAAGTTAGAAGTTAAACTCTTTAAAGACACAGTTTCCTTCAACTGTTTTTACACGACCACGTTTAAAGAGTCTCTCTTCTCAAACACTGTATCCAATATCCTCCTCATGAAATAAACTCCAGAGGTTCATCATTCAATCTGTCTTAAACACACAGAAACCAAACACCTGTAATAGAGCGGCCCACAGACATCAGTTAGCTCCTGTACTTTGAGCTGATAACCATAATCAGCTTCAGTTCGGTGTCAGCAGTCACTCTGCACTGAAGCTGCAGCAGAGGTTGAACAATCTGTCTGAGAACGTCTTTGTGAGAAATCAAACCGCTGATCTGCAAGTTACAGGACAAGAAGACAGACATCTTTACAAATGGCCCATAAATATATAGTTTTATTTAAAAAAAATGTTTTTAATTTATTCATTAACTTCCTAAAACAGCTGTCACAGTCGCCCCACCCTAAAGCATCTCCTGCTTTATGGTCTGTGTGACTCTAAATGGACCATAATGTACTAAATGAACATCATGCTGTATTGAAGAAGACTTGAAACTAGAGATTGAGACATAAACTCATGTTTACAATGTTTACTGAGGTAATAAATCAAGAGAGAAGTAGAGTCATTTTCTCATAGACTTCTATACAACCAGAGGAGTCGCCCCCTGGTGGCCACTAGAGAGAATGCAGCTTTAACACATGAAGCTTTGACTTCACTCGGCAGAACCAAAAGCTGCCGTCTGGGCTTCCGCAGTGTGTCGGGATGGAGATGTCAGTAAACGGCACATGTGAGCCGGTGGGATTACAACTGATCGGGACAATAGAGCGGGACGTCTCTGCTCAGACGTTACTGCACGATATCTTTACGGAGACAATGGCGTCGTCCGAGTCTGACCTGTGGCCCGGCTTCAGTCTGCGGCTCTGATTGGCTGTTTATCAGCCGCTCATCACCTCTCTGACGCCTCTCCGTCAGCTTCATCTGCTGCTGCTTAATTAGAGGCCGGGGAGGGGAGAGCAGATCAACATTTACCACCTCGGTACACAAACAATTAACCAGGTCTAAACGGTGACGACTGATGATCCAGATGGATAAGATGTCTCACCTCCAAAACCACCTCGTATGGAACAAAAAGAAACATCTAAAGTTGACTTCCTGCTCTCTGTAAGCAAAGACTGATGACTTACCCCTCTGGAAAACACATAATTCCCCCATGGATTTCAAAGTAAAAGCACAGAGGAGTCGATGTGAGGAACTCAGATGGGTCCAACAAACAGCACCTTTCAGCCAGGACACCATTGTTTGTTTGTCACATATTTTGCGTCATGTAGCTACGGCTGATGCTATCTAAGCGTGTTCCATGCATACAGTCGTTTTAAACATTCTAATAAGACCGTATGCATGGAACCAGCGGAAATTGACACGTGTTGCTGGCTTTTGTAGGAAAACACACGAAAAAATGAGGAGCAACTTTTCGTAAGATATCACACAAGGACACGTCGCTTTGGGTCACGAACAGAAGTCCTGTTTGTTCACCTCCTCCACCATCAGTCGTCTTTCTCACTTCATACTACTTTCACACTGCGGTCAATGCAGACTACATGGCGTACCATGACATGCAAAGAAAAAGCAAGAATGGCGTTATTATTGCACGTTAAATGACTTACACATTGTCGTGTCCTCTGCACTCCATTTGGTGAGACCGGACTGGAATGACAGTCTGAGCCTGGCTTTAGTTGTGTGGTAGAAGTGGACTGAGACATCTGTAGAGACACTTGTATCCTCAGTGACAAGAGAGCAGAAAAGAAGACGAGACAGCAGCAATATGTTAACACTCAAAGTGTTGGAGACAAAGTCAGTAGCATTCATTCATGTGGAAGAGTTTTTTAAATGTCAATCAGTCAAGATATCACCAAAGTAAAGACTAAATCACTCCAGAGGCCTTTTCTTCATGTGCATTGTAAGAGAATCACTTGAGATCGAGTAGAAGTCGTCTCCTCCAGTAAAAACACGGCCGCTGTCCAAGCAGCCTGGCGTCAGGCTGTTGATTTTGACGCCACATCAGCACGGCTCTCCTGAAGCTGCCGGAGGGCCGTGACACGCAGAGTTAGGTCGGTGGGCGGAGATGGCATCGGGAACAATAATACGGAGAGCTGGGGGAAAACTGGCCACTCTGCAATAATAAAACACAAAGAATCCACTCGCGTGTTTGAGAGAAACCACATCACTGTTTAACATCGCTGCAGACGGGAGGCTGAGCTCCAGTTCCAGTCAAAAGGTTAGAGAGACAGAAAACGATGGTCTGATGAAAAGATCGGAGGTATGATGATGTCGTTGGAAACAGGAAATGAGGATTCTGACTTTCCATAAACTTCGTTACATCTCTGCAGATGAGATATCTTTTAATCTGACCAGCTGAGAGGCCTCTCACCCCCAAGAAACCCGTCGCTGTCATCGGGACAAGTCATGCACCTGAACATCATGTGCTGAAGCTGAAGGAGATGAGAGTCACAGAGTTCAGACAGTCGATATGAGGAAGAGATGGTGGCCTTCATCTGCAGCAACCACACAAACCTCTTTCCAGTTTCCGGCCTTTTAAGAACAAATTTAATTTCTGTCGACCACCATCTCTGCAGCAGCAGATGAAAATCTGCTCATTTGCTCCCGAAAAGCCCTCCGTGTTACACGGCATCTATCGAACGGAGGCCGAGCCCTCGAACCAGCCTCCAGCCCATTACAGCGGCGGTCTGAGCCCAGACGCCTTCATAACACGGTCCATATGTGCGTGAGGAGGCTCTGATGGAGACGCTGAGGTTTCCATGCGGGGGGGGGGGGGGGGGGGGTCTTTCATCCAGAGAGGAAACGGATCTGCAGTCAGGATCACAACGCCAGGCCAGAGGAATCCAAATACACCACCACCCACTGTGGGAATGTGGCTTTTTACACACTGTGGCAGCCGGAGGGGCAACCCCAGAGGGGTAGTGATAGAGGGACGATATTGCCTGACATGGAGGCGGAGCCCCATGTCAGGGAATGGAAAAGAGCGCCAAACCACCATCAGCCCAACAAGCAACACCTGAGGAGGAGAGACGAGGGAGCGACCACACCCTATCAGAGGAGGAGGAGGGGACTACAAAAGGGCCCAGGAAACAGGAAACCGGGAGAGAGTAGGAGTAGAAGAGGAAGAAGAAGAAGAAGAAGAAGTAGCCTAATCAGCGAAACCCTTGGAGAGGACTGCCTTACCCCTGGATCACCCTGGAACGTCTGACTACCCGCCCGGCTCACGACCCCTGCCTGTACGACTACCCTGCTCCTGCCCGCGCCCTGGACCGTCTGAGGACTACCCGTTGTGCACCGACCCGTGGAATTGGACACCGACCCTCCCTCTGGAAAGCGGACATTGTGTTCTTGAGTGTCTATCCTACCTCTTTCCCCTCTCTACCTTCAGTAAAAACCTCACTTGAACCGTTTATCTGCCGACTGGTTGTGTTTATTGGTCAGTGTTGTCGTGAAACCCCCTGGCCACCCCGGGGGCTGTCACAACTTGGTGGAGAATGTGGGCACAACCCGGTTCTGGCAACGCTGACCGATAGACCAACCGACCCAGTAAGCATGGCCACCCCGGTGCCATTTCAAGAGCTGCTAGCGGCGCTAATCGCTAGCAACCAAGAAACCCAAAAGCGCCACGAACAAGCCATGCAAATACAAATGCAAATCCTCCAATCCCAGCAGCAACAACAATACCAACAGCAAATACAAATGGAGAAATATATGGAATTGCAAACAGAACGCGCGGATGCCATGCAAAGCGAAATCAAGGGCATGTTACAAAACCAACAGGAGCAACATACCGTGGAGAAAGCCAATCCAGCGCGCTTCCTGCTCAAACAAACGGCAGCTGACGATGTTGAAGTTTTTTTCCAAATATTCCAGACAACGGCACTCCGCGAAAAATGGCCCGAAGATCACTGGGCAGAGTTAATAGCCCCCTTTTTGATCAATGAAACGCAAGTAACGTATCAGGACTTAGAGCGCGCTGGAAAAGTTGACTTCCTGGTTTTGAAAGCGGAAGCGTTACAGCGATGCGGGGTCACGCTGTTCTTAAAGGCCCAACGATTTCATGAATGGTCATATGACGCCTCACTTTCTCCGCGAGCCCAGATGCATGAGATCAAAAGGATTACGACGGCCTGGCTACACGCAGAGCCAACCGAGGTGTCGCCCACCGATCGCGTGGTCATGGACAAATACATCAGATCACTCCCGTATGAGGCAAAAAAATTGGCAGGCCAGAGAAACCCCCGCAACATCGAGGACCTGGTGGAAATAATGGAGGGTTACCAAGCAGCACAAGCTTTAGTGCGTGGGGGAAGAAACCAGAAATTAGAGGGGCCCACCCGCAAAGAACAAATTAAAACTGAGGAAAATAAATATGTGTCTCCCTCCTTCCCCCCAGGCTTTCCCCGACGTCGGCCGGCGTTTGGACAGGAAGAGAGGAGGTGCTACAACTGCGGCGAGATCGGGCACATCGCCTGGGAATGCCCTCACCGCCAGGACGCACCCATGCCCACGGCCAGTGAGGGGAGTCGCCCATGCGGCTTGATTACAGGATGCTGGGCCACTCACGAGGACCACATGCCCCTCACCCCTGTCAAAGTCAACGGCCGCGACGCCTCAGCAATGGTGGACTCCGGGAGCGCCATTACATTGGTGAGACCCACGTATGCTCAGTACCCGCTCCTAACAGGCACCCGAGCGGTCACGTGCATCCATGGGGAGACCCGCGAATACCCCACCACCGCCCTAGAGATCTACACGACGAGGGGTAGATACATCGGCACTGCAGGAGTCGTGGAAGGACTCCCCGTAGAGGTGCTCGTCGGCCGAGACCTGCCCGTGTTCCAGGAGCTTTGGCGCAGCCTGGTGGTGAAACAAGGTACGACCCCTCCCCGAAAGTACAGAAAGAAAGCCATCTGTGGGCTGGGGGAGGAGATCTCCACCTCTCCCCTATCGGAAGGAGTCGCCAGTGCCGTGGCCCGGGCGTTGATGGAGGCCACCCAACCCAACCCCGATGACGTCTATGCCACAGCCATCGAGAACGACGGACCCTCCAGCCCCAGTGAGCCCGAAGGAGAGGCGCCGCCCATCCCCGAGGAAGCAGATACCCCCTCCCTCGACGAAGAGGAGCTGGCCGGGCTGTTTCCCCAGGACCCGGAGGAGCCCATCTTACCCGGGCCCCTCACAGGGAGGTTTGGGACGGCCCAGTTGGAGGACCCCAACCTAGCCAACGCCCTTCGGCAGGTGGCCGCCGTAGACGGACGACCACTGGACGGGGTAAGAGACCTCCCTCCCACACATTTCTCCATATATAACGGGCTCCTATACCAGGTAGTAATGAGGGACGGGGCCCCCCTCAGGTTGTTACTGGTGCCACGTCCTTTTATACCCTCTGTCCTACAGTTAGCCCACTCCCATCTCCTAGGTGCCCATCTAGGAGTGGAGAAAACCCTGGAAAGGGTGAGGGCCAGGTTCCACTGGCCCGGAATAAAAAAGGCCGTAGAAGATTACTGCCGGAGCTGCCCCGAATGTCAACAAGTGGCCCCACAACCCCATCACAGAAACCCGCTGGTGCCCCTGCCGATCATCACCGTCCCCTTCAGCAGGATCGGGATGGACCTAGTGGGGCCACTACCCAAGACCAACAGGGGACACAGGTACATCCTGGTTATTGTTGATTACGCCACCCGGTATCCCGAAGCCATCCCCCTACGCTCCATGGCCACCAAGGGCATAGCAAGGGAGCTTGTGATGTTGTTTTCCAGGGTCGGAATACCGGAGGAGATTCTCACCGACCAAGGGACCCCGTTCATGTCTAGGATCATGAAGGACCTGTGTGGCATGCTGAAGGTGACACAACTGAGGACGTCGGTGTATCACCCCCAAACGGACGGCCTAGTAGAGAGATTCAACCAGACACTGAAAAAAATGCTGAAAAAAACCATGGACCAGGACGGTAAGAATTGGGACCAACTGCTGCCATTCCTTATGTTCTCCATCAGAGAGGTGCCCCAGGCGTCTACAGGATTCTCGCCCTTCGAGCTCCTGTACGGTCGACGACCCCGGGGACTACTCGACCTGGCCAAGGAAGCCTGGGAACACCAACCCTCCCCCTACCGCACCATGGTGGACCACGTCGAGGAGATGAGGGTGAGGATGGCATCACTCTGGCCCATAGTCCGAGAACACATGGCCGAGGCACAGGCGGCCCAAGCCCGCGTGTACAACCGGGGAACACAACCCCGAGTGTTTAACCCAGGGGATCGGGTGTTGGTCCTGGTGCCCACGGCGGAATGTAAGTTTTTAGCCCGATGGAGGGGACCTTATGAAGTTATGGAAAGATTGGGGCCGGTAAACTACCGAGTCAGGCAACCAGGTCGAAGGCACCCGACGAAGATTTATCATGTTAACCTTCTCAAGAAATGGGTGAGTAGGGATGCCATGCTCTGTTTCTCTCTCTCTACACCCCCAGGAAAAACGGAGCCAGTCGAGGTACCCGTGGGAGAAGAGTTGACCCCCCGGCAGAAGCAGGACGTCCGGGAAATGGTGGATCGGTTCCGAGACGTGTTCTCCCCGGACCCCGGATACACCACACTGGTGCAACACCGGATAATCACCGAGCCCGGGAAGAAGGTAAAACTAAGGCCGTACCGCATCCCCGAAGCCCGCCGGGGGGCGATAGAGAGAGAGGTACAGAGTATGCTGGAGGCAGACATCATCGAACCCTCGACTAGCGAGTGGTGCAGCCCTATAGTGTTGGTTCCGAAACCAGATGGCTCAGTCAGATTCTGCAATGATTTTAGACAGCTCAACGCCATCTCAAAATTTGATGCCTACCCGATGCCCAGGGTGGACGAAATGATAGAGCGCATCGGGAGGGCCAGATACATAACCACCCTCGACTTGACTAAAGGCTACTGGCAAGTGGCAGTGGCCCCCGAAGACAGGGAAAAAACGGCCTTCACTACTCCCATGGGCCTGTACCACTATAAGAGGCTGCCGTTCGGTCTCCACGGAGCCCCCCCCACGTACCAGAGACTGATGGACCAGGTACTTCGTCCCCATCGAGAATACGCGGCAGCCTATCTGGACGACATCGTCGTACACGGGGAGGAATGGGGGGCTCACCTCCAAAGACTGGAAGCAGTCCTGAAAGCTCTGCGAGGGGCGGGGCTGACAGCCAACCCCAAGAAATGTCGCCTCGGCCTCCGGGAAGCGGACTACCTGGGGTACACCATCGGCCGCGGCTGCGTCAAGCCCCAGGTAGGGAAAGTCGAGGCGATCCGGGAGTGGCCCTGCCCCCGCACAAAGAAACAGGTACGAGCATTCATTGGGCTAGCTAGCTACTACCGACGTTTTGTTCCCCAGTTCTCTGCCCTTGCAGCGCCCCTGACGGACCTAACCAAAAACCGGCTGCCAGATCGGATCGTCTGGACGGCAGAGACCGAGGACGCCTTCGAGAAGCTGAAGGAAGCACTTTGTTCCGAACCAGTGCTGGTGACCCCGGACTTTACCCAACCGTTGGTGGTACAGACGGATGCCTCCGAGACCGGGGTGGGTGCCGTCCTGTCCCAGCTGAGGGATGGAGAGGAGCACCCAATCACATACGTAAGCAGAAAACTATTACCTAGAGAAACAAGATACGCCACGGTCGAGAAGGAATGTTTGGCCATCAAATGGGCTCTGGGGGAATTGAAGTACTATCTGCTGGGACGGCACTTTACCCTGGTCACGGACCACGCCCCCCTGGTATGGATGTCCAGAACGAAAGACAATAACGCCAGGGTCACCCGCTGGTTTTTATCCCTTCAGCCGTATGCTTTCTCTGTGGTCCACAGATCCGGGGCCGCTCATGGAAACGCGGACGCCCTGTCAAGACGGGACGCCCTAGGTTCCTGGAGCAGTCCTCCCCCCAGGTCGGATTTAAGGGGGGGGGTATGTGGCAGCCGGAGGGGCAACCCCAGAGGGGTAGTGATAGAGGGACGATATTGCCTGACATGGAGGCGGAGCCCCATGTCAGGGAATGGAAAAGAGCGCCAAACCACCATCAGCCCAACAAGCAACACCTGAGGAGGAGAGACGAGGGAGCGACCACACCCTATCAGAGGAGGAGGAGGGGACTACAAAAGGGCCCAGGAAACAGGAAACCGGGAGAGAGTAGGAGTAGAAGAGGAAGAAGAAGAAGAAGAAGAAGTAGCCTAATCAGCGAAACCCTTGGAGAGGACTGCCTTACCCCTGGATCACCCTGGAACGTCTGACTACCCGCCCGGCTCACGACCCCTGCCTGTACGACTACCCTGCTCCTGCCCGCGCCCTGGACCGTCTGAGGACTACCCGTTGTGCACCGACCCGTGGAATTGGACACCGACCCTCCCTCTGGAAAGCGGACATTGTGTTCTTGAGTGTCTATCCTACCTCTTTCCCCTCTCTACCTTCAGTAAAAACCTCACTTGAACCGTTTATCTGCCGACTGGTTGTGTTTATTGGTCAGTGTTGTCGTGAAACCCCCTGGCCACCCCGGGGGCTGTCACAACACACACACACACACACACACACACACACACACACACACACACACACACACACACACACACACACACACACACACACACACACACACACACACTTGTGACTTGACGCCATAGACTGTATTTAGTTTGTGGACTCATGTTTTGAAGCCTTGACTTTGACAATTTCGGCGACGCCATCTTGGATTACGGCCGTCGCCATGCTGTTTTTTTTGTCAGTGAACGCAAGTGACCATATCTGGACTGAGGAGGAGTGACGGAGAGACGCCGTATACGTCTCTGGTAGAGACCTGTCAATCACAGTAGCCCCGCCCTAAAGCATCCCCTGCTTTATGGTCTGTGTGACTCTAAATCAGGGGTGTCAAACATACGGCCCGCGGGCCGGACCCGGCCCACCACGTCATTTTATGTGGCCCACGAATCCGCCAGCAAAAAAAAAAAAAAAAAATTTTTTTTTTTTTTTTTTTTACAAAAATTTAAAGTTAGATGTGAAAATAAAAATATCCCCATGGTCGAAATTATGAGATAGAAAGTCGAAGTGATGAGATGGCATGTTGTCTGTGTGCCGACATTAAAACTATCACAACAGGTGGACAGGAGATGCAACAGCCCATAAAGAGGATTTCCAACAAGTTTCTCAACATGCGTACTTCTCTGTACTGAAACGTCATCAGTCTCAGCCCAAGTACTGTTCCAATTCAAAGTTCACATCGAGCCAAGCACGGCCCTAATGCCCGGATGTGGCTCGCTCTGCCCATTTTACCCGGGATGCATCGGAGGTGACTTGTCTGTACTTGGGACAGCCAAATATCCCAGAATGCATTTTGCACCAGCAACAGGAAACAATGGCGGAGGAGAAATCACACAACTGGAAGTACGTGTTGTGGAAGTCACAGATATCCCGGGAAACTAAACTAACTATGTTAGGAGTACCGTAGTTACATTTACACCGTCTTACATTTACAACCGGCCCTTTGAGGGCGACCGTGATGCTGATGTGGCCCCAGAGTGAAAATGAGTTTGACACCCCTGCTCTAAATGGACCATAATGTACTAAATGAACATCATGCTGTATTGAAGAAGACTTGAAACTAGAGATTGAGACATAAACTCATGTTTACAATGTTTACTGAGGTAATAAATCAAGAGAGAAGTAGAGTCACTTTCTATAGACCTCTATACAACCAGAGGAGTCGCCCCCTGGTGGACACTAGAGAGAATGCCGTTTTTAATGAACACACTTCCGTGTTTGTTTCTTTCGTTTTTCCTCAGTGACCTCAGTGCTGCTTCCGTCCAGGTAGCATCACCGTGTTGTCTCGTCTTTATCTCTCTGCCTGTTTTTGACCCTCGTTAGAAACATGAACGGCCTCATAAGATGACCTGACGAGAACAGTTTAGTCCCGTTAGTTACTCTGAACTTTGACAGAAATGAGACAAAAGAAAATAGAAAGACGAGTTTTCAAAAGTCAGAACTCAAAGAGAAAACTAAATTATTCCATCTGTGAATCCACGAGAATCTTCTCTGCGTGAAAACACAAAGCTCATAATAAACACAGATGATCCAAGATGTTCATATTTTAATTATAAGTAAAAGCCAGAATCAGGTTTCCCCCATAATAGTGCAGTCTGACACGATCGTGTACAACTAGAAATCACAAACTGTTGTATTTCCTCCCACAGATGGCTGTGAAAGCTGCTTCGCTGCGTGAGGTATTTACTCAGAATGAAAACACATCCATGTGTATATTTCACAGAGGGACTCGAGTTCCATGCAACGTTTGTCTTCTGGTTGTAAATATGTGTGGTGAACCACTGGAATGTGAGCCGGGCTCAGAGGGCCGGTCCACATGTCATTCAATCAGACACATTAACAAAGACACTCGTCAAAGCCTCTGCGTGTCTATTCGGGCAGGAAGATGAGTAACGTTGAGCCCCTGATGGCCTTTTGAGTTATTGGTTTGTGGTTTCACATTTTGAACTGGTTCTGGAAGGACTCGCCTGGACCGTTTAGGATTTACTGTTCAAAGAGTTCAGCAGTACGAGGGAGCAAAATGTAACATACAAAGAAATCAGGCAAAACATTTGCAGCATGTACAGAACATAAGGTTTCACAACAACGCACACACGGAAAGAAGATGAGATGAAAGGACAATGAAACCACGACATCGGCTGACTGATGGATTCATAACAATCCATCCGAATTTACTGGTTGATTTATAGTTTGTATCAATAATGCAAACAGAGAAACGGTGGAGTAACAAATGAAACATGCACCACCTGGTATGTGGTGGAGTAGAAGTATTAAAGAGCATTGAATGGAATACTACGACTCCAGATTGTACTTAAAGGAGCACTTGACACACACACACACACACACACACACACCTACACACACACACACACACAGTTGACATCTGTGTGTTTACGTCCGTCCTTCCTCTCTGATGCTGATTGAAGTGGACGAGTTGAGACTTTTTTCTTGCAGAGAGGATCAGAAGAGCTCAGGGATTTAAATCGCTCTCTCTCCCTCCCTCTCTCTCTCTCTCTCTCTCTCTCCCCCTCTCTCTCTCTCTCTCCCTCTCTCCTTACAGTGTTGTCTCTCCCTCTCTCTCTCCCTCTCTCACCCTCTCCCTCCCTCTCTCTCTCGCTCTCCTTACAGTGTGTCTCTCCCTCCCTCCCTCCCTCTCTCTCTCCCTCTCTCCTTACAGTGTGTCTCTCCTCTCTCTCTCTCTCCCTCTCTCCTTACAGTGTGTCTCTCTCTCCCTCCCTCCCTCTCTCTCCCTCTCTCCTTACAGTGTGTCTCTCCCTCTCTCTCTCTCCCCTCCCCTCCCTCTCTCTCTCTCCCTCTCTCCTTACAGTGTGTCTCTCTCTCCCTCCCTCCCTCCCTCTCTCTCCCTCTCTCCTTACAGTGTGTCTCTCCCTCTCTCTCTCTCTCCCTCTCTCCTTACAGTGTGTCTCTCTCTCCCTCCCTCCCTCTCTCTCCCTCTCTCCTTACAGTGTGTCTCTCCCTCTCTCTCTCTCCCTCCCTCCCTCTCTCTCTCCCTCTCTCCTTACAGTGTCTCTCTCTCCCTCTCTCTCCCTCTCTCTCTCTCCCTCTCTCCTTACAGTGTGTCTCTCCCTCCCTCTCTCTCCCTCTCTCTTCCCCTCCCCTCCCTCTCTCTCTCTCCCTCCCTCCCTCTCTCTCTCTCCCTCTCTCCTTACAGTGTGTCTCTCCCTCCCTCTCCTCTCCCTCTCTCTCCCTCCCTCCCTCTCTCTCTCTCTCTCTCTCCTTACAGTGTGTCTCTCCCTCTCTCTCTCCCTCCCTCTCTCTCTCTCACTCCCTCTCTCCTTACAGTGTGTCTCTCCCTCCCTCCCTCTCTCTCTCTCCCTCTCTCCTTACAGTGTGTCTCTCCCTCTCTCTCTCCCTCCCTCTCTCTCTCTCCCTCTCTCCTTACAGTGTGTCCTCTCTCTCTCCCTCCCTCTCTCTCTCTCCCTCTCTCCTTACAGTGTGTCTCTCTCTCCCTCCCTCCCTCCCTCTCTCTCTCTCTCTCTCTCTCTCTCTCCTTACAGTGTGTCTCTCCCTCTCTCTCTCCCTCCCTCTCTCTCTCTCACTCCCTCTCTCCTTACAGTGTGTCTCTCTCTCCCTCCCTCTCTCTCTCTCTCTCTCTCTCCTTACAGTGTGTCTCTCCCTCTCTCTCTCCCTCCCTCTCTCTCTCTCCCTCCCTCTCTCCTTACAGTGTGTCTCTCTCTCTCTCCCTCCCTCCCTCTCTCTCTCCCCCTCTCTCCTTACAGTGTGTCTCTCCCTCCCTCTCTCTCCCTCCCTCTCTCTCTCTCCCTCTCTCCTTACAGTGTGTCTCTCCCTCCCTCTCTCTCTAATCGCTGTGTTGTGGTGGTTTCTCCTCCCTCTCCTCGGCGTATATATAAGTGCGGCTGGCTGGCTTGTGTCTCAGACTCCACACAGGGAACCAACGGCAGCGTGTCGGACGACGTACGGCGCAGAGGGCCACCGTGACCCCTGCGGTGACCCCGGAGACGAGACCTCCCCCCCCCCACCGGACTTTATCATCGGGCGTGTGCCGCATCTACAGGTGAGCAGCTCCAGTTGTCAGCTTTTGTTTTTTGCTGCACAAAAGAGGACAGCAAAGTGTATTTTTAAACCCGGAGGGAGGCGGGGGAGCTCTGGGTGCCACAGCGCGGCTTCAGCGGCTGTTTGAGGTGATACAGGAAGGGGGGGGGGGGGGGGGGGGGGGGGGGGGGGGGGGGGGGCGGTGGGGGGGGGGGGGGGGGGGGGTGGGGGGGGGGGGGGGCACCCTGCCCATGCCAGGAATGTTGGTCAGAGGAGAAAGTTGCTCTGATGTAGCAATCAACACATTTTTGAAGTGGTGTTTTTCTCCTCTTTTTTTTACCCAGCATGCATTGATGTTGCTGCTCATACGCTGTAACGGGGACATTAAAGGGTCTCAGTTAGGTGGAGTTTCAGTCATTTGGGAGACGCTGTGACTCATAAAGACTGTAAATAGTAAAAAACACAACGCCGACAACACGGGAGGTCACGTTTGTTTTGAGGAATGCCAGCGAGAGCAGCTGGAATGAAGTTCATCATAAAAGAAAAGAACAGCAGTTCTTTATGAGAGCGTGCTGTTCAGTCTGAGGTTAAAGATCAGAAGCTGAAGTCTAACGAGCCGACAGGATCTCAGGATTCAGCTCTGCAGTGCAACTAAGTCGAGTAAAGACGAGTCCATCGGAGGGATGACTTCAGATGTCTGAAGAACAATAAAACATCTTATGATATATATCCACATGTCGATATGGAGAGTCACATTGAATAATACATTTTAGTTGCATTTTATTGATCCCCAGGGGGGTGAACTTCACGTGTTACACATGTACAAGAAACAATAGTATAAATATTATATATGTAAATATACATATCCATATATGGATCTATATATTTACATATATATATGTATTTCTGTTCATAGAATAATATATCTTTTAACTACGGAAGCCCTGAGAGGCCAAGTGAGAAATAATAATTGTGGTGATCTGTTTTCTGATCTAAATTGTTTTCTCTGATGTGTTTATGGTTGAAGAACAGTTGAAAACTGTTTTGCCAACATATCCGAGTTTCTTTTAAAGAAAATATCTGAAAAAGGTTTTGGTGGACGACTTGTTTTTCTTTATCAGGATCATTTTCAGGATTTGTTGTTGTAATAATCATATTGGCCACAAGAGGCAGCAGTGCATCACTATCGCATCCTCTCAATCAGAAGTGTTCATGTTTTCTTCCAGGTGAATTTTAAGATAGAGCTCCGTTATAGAAACCACAACAAAGGGATGTCTTGGAAAAAGCAAAGGCCATCAGAATAAATAAAGATCCATTTCCTCTGAGGTCCTCCATCTGACGAATCCTCCCCAAAACCCAAAGTCACCAATCTGTTCCTCGGCGCTCAGCAGGCGCTGTGATTAGCGCTTTGGCTCAGCGGAGTGGAAAGACTTCCTCCGTCCTCCAGCTTTTGTTTTCAGGCTCTCGCGTGAGGAACATGAATCATGAACCAGGAGTATTTGTTGAAATGCTCTTTGCTCTGGTTAGCGTGGTTCCACCAGCTTCTTGTCTGTGTGTGATTAGTGGAAAGTCCTGATGCAGAGTCGTGTGTCGGAGGACTCGGGTCCAGTTTGGAGGTTTTCAAGGTTGAGATTCAGTTGAAGCGTCACAGCGACTCCTCTGGGCTCGTGTCTGTTGTATAAGTGTTCTGACATCTAACAGGCTTCTCTGTTGCTTCATCGTGTCTCACGGTGCTGGAAGGAATGACCCTCTTTCAAGAAAACAGTTAAACTATTTAAATATGAATCACAAACCGTTTATTGAGCAAATCTTGGCATCACTGTGTTCTCTGTTACTTATTCTTACTGTTCAGTAAATACTCTCACCAATGATTGACACGAACATTTGTAAATCATTTTGCGTAATCTTGGATTACGGCTGTCGCAACCGATGAACGTTAAGTGACCGTATTTGAAATGCGGTGGAGTGACGTAGTGACGCCATACATGTCTCTGGTAGCGGCAGGTGCCTGTCAATCACAGAACCTCTCATAGACTTCTATACAACCAGAGGAGTCGCCCCCTGATGGACATTAGAGAGAATGCAGCTTTAACACATGAAGCATCGGCTTCCCTCGGCAGAGCTGCCCCCTGGTGACGAAGTGTAAAATGTGAAACCAACATCATTTCAGTCTTATACTTCAACAGGTTTGTGACAAAATGCAACTTTCATGACATGCACATTTTCTCTTAAATCGACAAACATGTATGTAGTTCATGACACAATTCAAACGTGATCAAAATGATATATATTTTTACGTTTGCAAACACCGACACTACTTTTAACAGTAACCTTGGAAGAAGGTGTAACGGGGCTGAACTTGGACTGACTTTGAATGTTTTGTTGTAGATTGAAATAGTTTTCAAGGAATACTGCAAAGAATCTCAATGTTTGACTGAAACAAAATGGGACGGCAAGTTTCAACACCGCTGAGCGTTTGCAAATCATACCATCAGTTTTCAGGTAGACGGCCCTCCCTCCTGGAGACCTGTCCGGTTCATGTCTACAGACATCGAGCTGCAGACTAGAACAACATGCAGGTATCTTCATGTGTTTAGAGAACCGGACAGCAGCGTGAAATGCCCAAATCCTCCGTGGAGTTTAAATCCTCCGTGGAGTTTAAATCCTCCGTGGAGTTTAAATCCTCCGTGCAGCCAGAATCAGACTGAGTGAGCAGTAATGCCACTTGGTGCTGGAACATATCTACGGGACAGATGGTGCATGTGAGGGAACTTGTTATTTTTGGATCCGCGCCCCCCCCCCCCACCCTCGGCCCACCATCATGGGTGGTTCGGCTCGATTCCCAAAATCATCAAACCATCATCTTTCCATCCTCTTAGAAAAGGCCTCCATCAAACTGTCGACTCCATTGTTCAAGTTCAAAGTTCAAGTTCAAAGTTCACTTTATTGTCAAAGTTTCCACATGTGTTATGCATACAGAAAATTCGAAATGCCGTTTCTCGCAGTCCCACAGTGTAATATAGACATGAACATATAACATATAATAGAATAAAATAGAATAAAGTTAAGAACATAAGGGCCTAGATAAAGGATTAACAAGTAGCAGCAGAGAATAAAAAGTGACTGGTGCTGGATGAGGGAAGGGTGTGTGAGGGGGGTATTTGTTCGTAGCAGCAGAGAATAAAAAATTAAAATAAATAAATAGAAAAAGTGACTGGTGCATTGACTCCCGAGTTCACAATGCTTTCTTTGGGCTTGAAAGCTCGCCGGCGCTCCAGGAGCTTCTGGTGTGACTTGAGCTCCTTAGAGGCTGCGAAGGTTTTGCAAAAGATGGAAAACTGGCTTCAGTCCTTTGATGAAAGATCCTGAAGTGATCGGTTATCAGATGCTCGGAGTTACAGAGAACTGCAAGGCGTTGTGCCGACGTCATCTGGTTCGTAGACGCTGCCGAGAGAACGTCTTCACTACAGATAACTGTGGCTCAAATTCACCACAGTTTTCCAAGAGACACTAAAAATTAGACGGCTTCTCAGTTTCTTGTTTTTGTGGAATGAATGCAGCCATTCCACAAGAACCACAGACATCAACAAACTCTGATCTTAATCGATGCCAGACCGACCCGGTGCCTCCGAGCTCCTCTGGATGAATAATTCACTTTGACACAGTTTAACGCCGGCATTTGTGCACATAGTCAGATGGAAATCTGTATTATTTTATGTGTAGAATTAGATTCCACAGGTGGCTGCGTAGGATCGTTACCGACTCAGATCCAAACATTTCCACCGAGCGTTGTAAAGTCCAAAAGTAAAATCTGTCACGACGTCATCATTTAATCTATGTTGACGAAACAGACGAGTTATATTCATGATAGAAAGTAGATTTAATAAAAACAGATCATCTTGCTCGCTCACTGCTGTTCCCTGAATGGAGTTGTGCACATGTGCGTGATGATCTTTATGTTTTGAATTCTAAAAAAGAAAATTGGCAGAAAATGAATCGGCAGCTATTTTGACGATGGATTCATCGTCTCAGTCATTCTTTAGTTTTTGACTTTTGGGAAAATAAATGAAGCAATTTGTAGAATCAACAATGAAAACAAACATTAATTGCAGCCTTGTGGTACCGCTGTAGACGCACGAAAGATGAATTCAAACTGAAATGCATCCGAGGTCCGTCACACCAGGATCAGCTGACTGAGCTCAGAGATTTCAAGCTCAGATAGAAAACCATCAAAGAGAATAATCGTTGCTGTCGTCGAACCACGTCCGCTCTCAAAGTGGTTTTCAAACAGCGAGCCGCAAACCTACACATTCACTGGAACGCTGCAAATGATCCGCCTCCACCGAGTGCAGCAAGTCAAATTACTTCCATTCCTGCAGGAAAGAAACCTGGCAGAAACACAAAGAAAGGAAAAGACTTTGATTCCAAACCGACATAACAAAAGTCACAGAAACGGACATGAAACAATGTCTTTCTGAAAACCACACGGAGCATTCCGATGTGCACTGCTGCCGTCATGCTGAAGTACAGATCGTAAACTACCGCTAGAAAAGTGGCCTTTTCAACATTAGAGGCGTAAAACAATGTGATCTTCATTCAAAGAGTTTTAGGTTGTGAGGACAGTGTCAGCAGCAAAACAAACAGATTAATGTTCACTGAAAACAAAACAGATTAATGTTCACTGAAAACAAAACAGATTAATGTTCACTGAAAACAAAACAGATTAAATGTTCACTGAAAACAAAACAGATTAATGTTCACTGAAAACAAAACAGATTGATGTTCACTGAAAACAAAACAGATTAATGTTCACTGAAAACAAAACAGATTAATGTTCACTGAAAACAAAACAGATTAATGTTCACTGAAAACAAAACAGATTAATGTTCACTGAAAACAAAACAGATTAATGTTCACTGAAAACAAAACAGATTCATGTTCACTGAAAACAAAACAGATTAAATGTTCACTGAAAACAAAACAGATTAATGTTCACTGAAAACAAAACAGATTGATGTTCACTGAAAACAAAACAGATTAATGTTCACTGAAAACAAAACAGATTAA
Source organism: Melanostigma gelatinosum (assembly GCF_949748355.1). Classification (NCBI taxonomy): domain Eukaryota; kingdom Metazoa; phylum Chordata; class Actinopteri; order Perciformes; family Zoarcidae; genus Melanostigma; species Melanostigma gelatinosum. Next base: position 2,229,941 of record NC_136634.1, read on the forward strand.
TGTTCACTGAAAACAAAACAGATTAATGTTCACTGAAAACAAAACAGATTAATGTTCACTGAAAACAAAACAGATTCATGTTCACTGAAAACAAAACAGATTAAATGTTCACTGAAAACAAAACAGATTAATGTTCACTGAAAACAAAACAGATTAATGTTCACTGAAAACAAAACAGATTAATGTTCACTGACAACAAAACAGATTAATGTTCACTGAAAACAAAACAGATTAATGTTCACTGAAAACAAAACAGATTAATGTTCACTGAAAACAAAACAGATTCATGTTCACTGAAAACAAAACAGATTAAATGTTCACTGAAAACAAAACAGATTAATGTTCACTGAAAACAAAACAGATTAATGTTCACTGAAAACAAAACAGATTGATGTTCACTGAAAACAAAACAGATTAAATGTTCACTGAAAACAAAACGGATTAAATGTTCGGCAATTTAACGTCAATGTGCCTCGAGAGAACCACCCGGAGCCCGAAATAAAGTAAGAGAAAGATAAGAATACCCAAAATAGTGTCGGTTGCAAAAGGTAACTTAAATTCCTAAACAGCTGGTCGTTGATCTGGAGGTTTTTGGGAACACTGTTAACATGGAGCTCAAAGCTGAACAGGTAAACGACATGAGGAATCCAGCATTCCTTGGTTCATCGTGCACTTTGATAACGGACGTGTTCTCCATGCTAATACGTTAGCTTATACATAGTGACGTCAGAGAGGAAGTGAAACACTTTCACTAACTTATACGTCATGCAAAGGCTTTAAAACGCACACTATGAAAGGGAAAGTAGACGCTAAAGCTTCGGCATGCATTTAGTTGAAGTCGGTTGTATGCTGATGATGATAGACGTATGCGACGTGCTAAGACATTAGCATACACTTTAGCCGTGTTTCCGTCAACATATTTTCATGCACATTTCTAAGAATCGCATTAGAAAAGCTGTGTGCAGAAGGTTGTTGCGCTTGTTTGAGGTGTTTTCTTTTTGCCTTTGTTAAGTAAAAATAATCCGCAGAATAATTATGAAAATGATTCATTCCCGCCCTCTCGTTTTTTTAAAATGTTAGAGTAAATAAAGCACTAAATGTTTGTAAAAGTTAAGAATTTAGAAACCTTAACAAGTTATCAAAGTCTGAATAATGCCTCGCTGTTTGCTCTCCGACTGGATGTTGAACCAGCTTCATGAACGAGACGCAGCGACTCACTGAGACATTTGGCAGTGAAGCCGGTCATTGTGGCCTGAGGCTTCAGCTCTGGTCGGGGAGGACGGGCTGTGGACAGGAGAGCAGCGGCCTGTTCAGCTGAAGTCCTCCTTCCAATCCCTGGGTGTCAACCGACTTCCTCTCTGTGACCTCTGTGACCTCTGACCCCTGGGTGCCATGGAAATGAGCCTCTGAGGCCCCAAAAGAAATCAAGAGTATCCGTCTAAATAGGCTCGCTAGAACTATTACGAATCATCTTCTGGGGAGCAAAAATATCAACAGCCGTAGTTGTTTAGGGCTGAAAATAAATATTTTTACAACCAATTTATCTGCCAAATACTTTCTTGTTTGATGGAATTGTTGTTTTGTCTATAAAATGTGGGGAAAAAAGTTATAAAGGCCATTAAAAAAGTCTTTAAATGTCCTGTTTTATCTGACAAACAGCCCAAAACCCAAAGATATTCAGTTTACCATCACATGAGACAAAGAAAAGCAGAAAATCATTACGAATGAGAAGCTGAGTCTAAAAAATCTCTGGTACGTTTTAAGCTAGCTCGCTGTGTTGACAGTGTAGAAATCGCTAGAAACATGAGGAGATACAGCTGTGAATGAACACAACACGAGACCTTAATCAGACCCATCTTCATCACATATGTGCGTGGTAATTCAGAGGTCCGGAAGCAGGCTGCTAAACGTGGAAAATGTGTCTTGGTGCTTGAGGAAATGTCAGACGCGAACAGAAATATTTATGATTAGTCCTCGAGGGAGCAAGATTTAATGGCAATCCAGCCCGAATTTCTGAAAGAATCTTGAGAATATTAATGTTCCTGATGATTGGAATATGGATCAGGGCATTCATCATTAATCAGAGCAAAATCCTCAAAAAAAGAGGATTCATTTAAAGCTCCTCAATACGAAATCAGAGCATTTTTATTGCCTCCACAGGGCTCTCAATATGGAGACAGCTGAGATGACTGAGCCTCCAGCTAGAAGCTAACGGTGCTAACAACGCAAACAACAGAACCGGTGTTTACCTGAAGAGGAACCAGAGGGATGGGCGCTGATGGAATCCTGATTTTCAGTATTTTTTTCATCTTTTAATCAACACAAGTTAGAATACTGAGGACATGTTCAAATTCATCAAGTAGAAATATTTCACATGGCTTGTGTAGAAAACAATTAATCAATCCGTCCATTTATTTATTCATTCATTGCATCTCTGAAGTCTCTGAAAAAGATCTCAAAGGAATATTAAATAAAATGCCAACAGCTGGAAAACAAATGAGGATTTAACTTCTGCAGAATGTCAGCGTGGCGACCGCATCCCAGATGTTTTCACACTTCTTAAACATGGAAAAAACTATTGGCTCCAAAAATATCATGTAAAAGCAAAAGGCGAAAGCTTTCTATTGTGCTTTGAACACTCACAGTAAAACAGAGCACAAGCTGTGGATGAGCAGTTCGGGGTAAATTCGTAGGAACAGTTGAGCTTATCCCGCTGCGACTTCCATAAACTCAGAGGGTCAGGTGACGTTGACGGGCTGAAACAATAGTTTTCTCAAGAGAATATTATTCTCTAAAAAGAGCCGTACTACTGAGCCAATGCAGACGTGTCTTAAACCTGCATTCTCTCTAATGTCCACCAGGGGGCGACTCCTCTCATTGTATGGGGATGCTTTAGGGCGGGGCTACTGTGATTGACAGGTCGCTACCAGAAACGTATACGGCGTCTCTACATCACTCCTCCTCAGTCCGAACATGGTCACTTCACTCGTTGCAAAAAGCCAAGATGGTGACGGCCAAATCTTCAAACTCAAGGTTTCAAAACTGTCCTTCACAAAACAATGGGTTTTTTATCCCAGGCTCTTGGAAATGCTTGCTCACCGCTCTCGCTTTTGAGCGCACCAAACAATGGATTTGAGGGCGCAATAAACGTGGCATGTGAACTTCAGCTTAAGCTTTCCCAAAAGAAGTTTGAAAGATATTCATTGTTTCTGTTTATTCTCTCTCCAGGATGATTGACAGCTGCTGCTCCTGAACCCCAGGATGCCTGTGGTGCCAGTGGGCGGGGCATCCTCCTCCCACCACGTCGTACCCGTCGCCCTCACCTGCTCCTGGCTGCTCCTGCTCTTCCACGCCGCCTTCGGTCAGAAACCCGCCAAGCTGCCTCTGATTGGCCGGAAGCCCTTCATCGCCGCCTGGAATGCCCCTCTGGACATGTGCACCATCAAGTACAACGTCACCACCAACGCCAACCGCCTCTTCCACATCCACGGCAGCCCGCGCGCCGACTGGACGGGCCAGAACGTCACCATCTTCTACGCCAACCGGCTGGGCTACTACCCCCACTACACGCCGCAGGGCGCCGCCGTGCACGGCGGCCTGCCACAGAACAGCAGCCTGGACCTGCACCTGTTCAAGGCCTACCAGGACATCAACCACTTCATCCCCTCGGACGACTTCCGCGGCCTGGCCGTGATCGACTGGGAGTTCTGGCGGCCTCAGTGGAGCCGTAACTGGCACAAGAAGGACATCTACCGGCGCAAGTCCAGGGAGCTGACTGCCAAGGCGTACGTCAACGTGACGGCGGCGCAGGTGGAAGAGCTGGCACGGTGGCGGTTTGAGAAGAGCGCCAAGGCGTTCATGCAGAGGACTATCCAGTTGGGGACACGCCTTCGCCCCAACGGGCTCTGGGGTTTCTACCTCTACCCGGACTGCCACAACTACAACCTGCACGAGGAGAACTACACGGGCTTCTGCCCTCTGCTGGAGAGGCTGAGGAACGACGAGCTGATGTGGCTGTGGAACAGCAGCACGGCGCTCTTCCCCTCCGTGGCCATCAGGAAGAGTCACACCAACAGCATCGGCAACCTGCACTTCTCCCAGCACAGGATCCGAGAGTCGCTCCGCATCGCCGCGCTGACCTCCAGGGAGTACGACCTGCCCACCTACGTGTACCTGAGGCTGGGCTACCGAGACGAGGCCCTGGCCTTCCTCACCATGGTGAGAACCACCGGTAGCACAGCAACGCACTTCTACCGTACTTGGATATCCCATGAAGTCACTGCATATGACACGTAATCATGAACGAGGAAGTAGAAAGACCACAAAAGCCCCAACAGGAGCTGCTCCATTCTCTACGACATGAGAATCGAGCAGCTCCACATGCAAGGCAATAAAAATGCTTCCAATCCGGTAAACGGCGCCTTTAAATCAGCAGGAAGCTCGTGTGTCGCCTCACATTGAGTTAATATTAGCTTTAACTCAGTAAATATATATTTACTGAGACTCTTTACTGGGTGATGAAAGTTTGTGACAACTATAAATATAAAAGAAACATTGAGATGTTATCCAGATTAAATTGCGAGATTGCTTTAACAGGTTAATTTATTCTTTTTTGACCTCGAAATGCTAGACTGTGGAACAACTTTGCTGTTTAATTGCAAACAAGTACCAAAAGTAAAAGTACTCATTATGCAGAATTGCCCGTGTATCATAAGCCATGACAAAACTAATTGAACTTCTACAAAGATGTTCATGAAAGACATTTATAGAAATACAAATCTCTGAGATAACGATCACTCTTCATCAGTGCCATCTGGTGGAGATCCACAGAAAAGCAGCTCAGAGTCACTAAATATAATCCTGCGACGCTGTGGTTTCCTGGTTGTCCCTGAACTACACCACCAACACCAGAGTGGTTGTACTTTGTGCTTACTGGTCTGACGATGCATTGAGGACTTTCAGAAATAACCTTTAAAATGTCTGTCACGCTGGTAAAATGTGAATAAAAAGACAAAAACACAAAATCTGGCCAGAGAGTCGTTTGTCGTTTCATAGTTAAGTCTTTACAAGTTCATGAGATTCAAAGACATATAATTATATATGAAACATATATATTCTTTTGTTTTGTTTTTTGGTTCATGAAGATCTTCTCTTGTCTTTGTACTTGCCTTAATAATTAGCTCCACAGTGATATCTTTGATGTTACCGTATATCTACCTGTAGAGTGTGGAGGTGACGTCTGTGCCCGTGTCTCCTGCAGAAGGACTTGATCCACACCGTCGGGGAGAGTGCTGCTCTGGGAGCGGCGGGATTCGTCATCTGGGGCGACCTGAACCTGACCTCGTCCAGGGTGGGTGTCCCGAGTCCTCGACTCCCTCTCGCCCCCGTCAGCCGGCTCCGTTCACCGACACACGAAGATCATTTAAACACAGCTCACATGTTCTGCTGCCAAACTCTGCGTTTCCTCATCTGTGTGTTGAGACGGACCGACTGCGTACACTTGCATGTGAAGAACAAACAAACTTAATTTGCTTTGGACTCCACTCAGTAACTATCGTCAGACAACAGAGAGCTGGCGTCTTGTGGTCGTGTTGTGAAACCACTTTTGACATTGTGAGAAGTGTAATGCTGGTGTTTTGTATGGCCGGTCTGCACGGAGAAAGAGTTCATCTGAACTGTCTCAGAATCTGAACCCTTAAAACCTGCTGCATGAGCTTAGCTTGGACAACGTTAGCGAGCTGCCAAACCTGAAGACAACGTGGTTATCTTGTTCCTTTACACACGTCACCGGGACGCCTGATGAAGCTGCATTCATTTTGTTTGGCAGCAGTAAACTCCTCAACAAGCTGACAGACCACAGGCTGTGTATAAGATCATCATGATCATCACAATGTCCAAGATGGCGACGGCGAAATCATCAAACTCAAGGTTTCATAACATCATTCCACAAACCAATGGGTGACGTCACGATGACCAAGTCTTCTTCTTATACTGACGTACTTCTTACAGTCTGTGGTTCTTCAATTTGATTTGAAAATGAAGATTTTTAAGACCTCCGGTGTCTAAAGCATCTCAAGCGAATAGGCTTTTTTGTATGATCCCCCAAACTGGTAAAATAATGCTTCAATGAGTAAACTATTTGTGACAGTGTCGTCTGAAAACCTCTGCTTGCACTCAGAGGTGCACGACCAAACGCCGAGAGGACATGAGGCATGTGGATGTTGTCATACGAGCCAAAGCACATCACGACATGACAGTTGCGTGTTTTGTTTCCACAGCACAACTGCACCAAGGTGAAAAGCTTCCTGAGCCACCGCCTGGGCCAGTACATCACCAACGTGACGCGAGCCGCCGAGGTCTGCAGCGACTTCCTGTGCCAGGGCAACGGCCGCTGCGTCCGCCGGGACCCGCTGGCCCGCCACTACCTCCACCTGAGCGCCGACAGCTACCGCATCCGGCCCTCCGGCGACGAGGACTTCGCCGTCACCGGGTGGCACTCGCAGCACGAGCTGCAGCTGCTGGCCGAGAGGTTTCGCTGCCACTGCTACGAGGGCCACGAGGGCGAGCGCTGCGACAGCATCAACAAAGTGAGGGAGGACGACGGGCCGTGGGGCGGGGGGGAGGAAGAGGACCAGCAGGAGAGGCGGAGGACGGAGTGGGAGGACGAGCAGGGCGAACGGTGGGAGGGAGGGCAGAGCGAGGCGCCGCTGACCGGCTGCAGCTTCCACCTCATGGTGCTGATGCTGCTGTTGAACGTGTCGATGGGGACGGCGGTCGTATGACGCACGCTGACAAAACAAACGTTTTTGAACACAGCTGTGTGCAGATGTTACTTTTCAACACACAGAATGAGGTTTTTCATTTAAGCTGAAGATCTTTTGGTCCGATTTGAGCCCAGGATGTTACAGCTGGTGCACCACCAGCACCACCAGCACCACCAGGGGGGGGGTCACTGTGAAATGAAAACAGCAGCTGTGTAGAAAAGTAAGGCATTTAAAAACAAAACAAGACATGGCACTTCCCTTTTTGAGGAGTGTGATGGCACTTTACACACACACACACACACACACACACACACACACACACACACACACACACACACACACACACACACACACACACACACACACACACACACACACACACACTCACAGTTCAACCAGCTGCACTGTATTTGACAGTCTGCACTGCCTCTTCACCCAACAATGCATCCCTTCTTCCGGGAACGTTCGGTCGTGAATGAATACGCTGTTTGTTAAACTGCGGACTGAGTCAACATCCAGCAGAGGAGCTGAGGACGGAGTGAAGGGATCATGTTTGTTTCCTAGGAGCTAACAGGGTTTGCGTGTTGGGATCGGTCTCGCTGCAGGATGATCCTACTACTGTACCACAACATAATCTCTCCTATTTCACACTTGGTCTGTGGTGCTTCTGAAGACATATTTCTGACGGCATGTTTGAACAATAAGCTGGTATTTCACTTGACATTATACATGAAGTGTGTGTTGTTTTTGTGCATTATACTCTTGGACGTATTTTATGTCAGAAAACGAGTCTGTTAGGACACTCCGTGCACGGGTTGTAGGTGCTATCGACAACATATTATACATCTGTATCCTTTTCTATGTCGATGTAGGTGTAGAGGATCAGGTTTGTTTTACTCTATAGAGGTTGATGTTACTATATCTCAGTCCAGAGGTATCAAATCAACAGACTGTAGGTATGTGTATCACACTGAACAGGATGTAAAAGACGGCACATACCGTACCTGAATGTGACTCGTACCTGAATGTGACTCGTGGCTCTCTGCGGTTCCACTGTCCTTCAACGCCCACTTTGCACCGCAGAAGAATCATCTGGTGCAAAGGTTTGAGAGAATATGAAAAAGAAAGCTGACTAATGCTGACTGAATGCAGGTTAGTGTGATAACTAGGTGATGCTAAAGTTCAGAAAATGATTTACACTCAATGTTTGTTTTCTTCCCCATTTCTGGAGCTTTCAATCTTCCTCATCAGCTTCAGATGCTTCAACTGGATCAGAATTTAAACAACTTGCATTTTATAAACCCGGTATCACCATCCTATTTAGTTCACAGACTTTTGGACTGATTGTCTCCGAACGAATTATGTTCCCAAACAACTAAACTGCATCCTCATCTACATTTTGAGGGAAACCTTTTTTTCTCCTGGTTTAAGACCCGGAGTGAACGTTGTAAAATGAAACAAAACTAAAACACAACAAAACTGCTTCATTCGGTTTAGTTAAACATCAGGGTTTGGCTTAAAAGAAAAGTAAAAATGTAAAAACATCCCAAACCCTTCATAGACTTTGATTAGAAATGTGTTTGTGAAACGTCAAAAACAAATGTGATCTGGGGGAAACATGATAAAGTCATTTTTAAGAGAACAAGCTGGGAGCCAAGTACACAAAACTTCAACATGTACTTTTCCATAATTCTTTCCTAAAGTAAAAAGCAGAACTGAGACAGACCACTAAGACACGGGCGGGTCAAATAACAATAGGACATTCACACAGGAACCGCTGTTCATGTCCCGTATGAAACCAAAAGTCAACGTTTACGTTACATATGTTCAGCAATGTTGTTACGGAACATAACGTAACATTACGTAAGACAGTTCACTGTGGACGGTTATTTATTTACACTAGTTACGTTGCTACCGTCCGCTGTTACCGTACGCCGTTACCGTACGCCGTTACCGTCCGTCGTTACCGTCCGTCGTTACCGTCCGTCGTTACCGTACGCCGTTACCGTACGCCGTTACCGTACGCCGTTACGTCCATCGTTACGTCCGTCGTTACCGTACGTCGTTACCGTACGTCGTTACGTCCGTCGTTACGTCCGTCGTTACCGTACGCCGTTACGTCCGCCGTTACCGTACGCCGTTACCGTCCGTCGTTACCGTCCGTCGTTACGTTCGTCGTTACCGTACGTCGTTACCGTACGTCGTTACCGTCCGTCGTTACCGTACGCCGTTACCGTACGTCGTTACGTCCGTCGTTACGTACGTCGTTACCGTACGTTGTTGCATTATTATTTTAACAGTAACCCTGATATTTTTCTAACATTAACAAGTAGTTTTGATGTCTAAACCCAACCAATTGTTTCACACTTTCAACTGCGTGTCATTGTGAGTTTCTGCCAGCGTGATCCACGGCTGATCTGAAACGTATTTTGGGTTCGGAAACATGGACTTTCAACATATCCGCGGTTTGTATAGACACAAAGCCTCAAACTGTTCTGGCGGCTGGTTGTCTTTCACCGTAAGATGATTGATTTTTTTCTGTGGCAGCTGCACACAAATATCTCAATAATGTTGGTTAAAAAGGCCTCTAGAGAAACTGACTGGAACTGGATAACTGTTTATAACACAGACAGAGCATCCAGAGCAGAGGTGGACCTGAAACCTGGTTTGGGGTCCGTTGTGTTTCTGGTCTTTGAAGTTAAACATGTAGCATCCGTCACACTGATCCTGGTTTAAACTGAATCGGTACGTTCATCTCAAATCCAGTTCGGGTCTCATGACGCAGTAACTGTTTCCTGCACTTTGTATTTTAATTTTTTTCTTCTGAAGATTGTAAACCAAATATGCAACAAGGACTATGCAACACATGCGAAATGTTACCTGAATGTAAATGCACTGCAAATAAAGACTTTTCTTCAGCACGTCTGTGTTTCTTAAAGAGAGGATGTTGGCAGCCATGTTGGATAATTAGAAAACAACTTCCACTTTGTGCAACATGTTTATGAGCATTTTAGCATCGCAATGACTTTTAGTCTTCTTTGTAAAATACAATCTGAGGAGCAGAAACAGAAATATGTCCGAAATAAACCATGAAGTGGTCTTTCTCAAATTCAAATCAAACGTGGAAATATAAAACCAGCTGGTTTCTGCCCAAATACTGAGGACTGAAAAGAGGAAGAGGTGAGAACGGAGAGGTTTCTCACCGACGATGACTCGTAAAGAAATACCACACGTTCAAACACATGCGAGTGTTTCATCTGAGGGAAACAAGTCAAAGGCAGAAACTGGTGAACACTACGGTCATATGTTCATAAAGGGCAGAAATCTGATTTTCTAATTATTAAACATTGATGCTGATCATTTTAAATATGATATTTGGACAGGAAGGCGTCTGATTTACCAATGAATATCTGTTTGACTAATTAAAAGTGCTTTCAAGGTTTTTTTCGCCTTTGAAATTGTCTAGCTGTTCTAAATTCAGTCATTAAAACCAGAGAAGCATCAGATTAAGAGTGATCCGAGAGGAGTCAATAACACGGACGTCACTGTTTTATCCAAAACAAATGAAGTCCTTGTCCATAGATGAACACTTTGTAGACTATTTAACCACAAATAAATTATGAAAATACAACCAACCCCTCAGTATGTCATCTTTGCTGACGTCTTCAGACTGACTGCTTCATACTGCTGTATATGTTTCTGCTGCTAAAACCATGATCAAATAAAAACAACAGACGATACAAAAGGGTGTCAATAGAATAAATAGTGTCAGCTTGCTCATAAGCAAGGCACCAAGCCCTGAACCCTCAACTCTCCCAACAACTGACTGGATGTGGAGTCCGGGCCAGAAGACGGATCGTCAGATAACGATCAGAGTGAAGAAACCGTTTCCTCCGACACATGAAGCAGCAAGAAAACAGAAGTTTAGACACCAGTCGTTCAGAAGAGAGCAGCAGGTAGGAACTCATGACATTTATGAAATATAATAGTGCAAATATATAAACATATACATATAATATGAAATCAATCATCTGAACATCTGGACAATTTGTCTTTAGGAGGTTTTCTGCTAATTTTCTAGCGACAGTAAACGTGTCATGACAAAATGTTTTTTGGAAAATTATAAACAAACACCTTATGTTTGGTTAATATCAAGTAAATCTTTAGTGATATATAGTTTTGTCTTCTTTGAATTATTCCAAGTGTATAAAGAATCATTTTATTATATGTAATTCATGAAGTCTAATCTTTATCAATCAAGAAGTATCTTGAGCTGCATTACGTGTTTGCAAACTTTTGACAGAATCAAGAATTTAGGAGCAAATTCTCACAATGTGAGTGCTGCTTCGACCAACATCTACCAACCAACCAACCGGAACACAGCAGGAAATGACTTTAGGCGCTGCATTGGACGCACCAAGGCGGCAACCTCTGGTTGTGCAGAGTGAAGCCAATGCTTCATGTCTTAAAGCTGCATTCTCTCCAGTGTCCACCAGGGGGCGACTCCTCTGGTTGTATAGAAGTCTATGAGAAAATTACTCTACTTCTCTCTTGATTTATTACCTCAGTAAACATTGTAAACACGAGTTTATGGTCTCAATCTCTAGTTTCAAGTCTTCTTCAATACAGCATGATGTTCATTTAGTACATTATGGTCCATTTAGAGTCAAACACCATAAAGCAGGGGATGCTTTAGGGGCGGGGCTACTGTGATTGGCAGGTCGCTGCCTCTACCAGATACGTATGCGTGGTCTTTACGTCACTCCGCAATCCAAATATGGTGGCTTCCGTTTATTGGTTGCAATAAAAAACAACATGGCGACGGCCGTAAACAAAGATGGCCAAATCGCGAAACTCAAAGCTTCATAACAACAGTCCACAAACCAATGGGTGATGTCACGATGACTACGTCCACTTCTAATATACAGTCCATAGACTTAAACATGCAGATACCACATTGGCATCTATAAATTGTAGCAAAGTTCATCAAACAATCTGACATGTTTAGACACATGGATGAATTGGGACTGAACCTTATTTGTTGTCTTTCTCTCGTCCAGTGCCACCGCGATGGCCTCGTCCTTGTTGTCCTGCTTCGCCCTCTGTATCATTGGATCTGTCGCCGCCGACCTCGCACTGCCGCCTACTGAGGCGCCGCTGATCCACGACCACCCCTTTGTGGCCATATGGAACGCCCCCACCGATCGGTGTCGCCAGCTCCACATCCCGCTGGACACCGCGGCCTTCCAGGCGGTGACCACGCCCGGGGCGGTGCACGGTCAGTTCCTCACCATCTTCTACGAGGACCGCCTCGGCCTCTACCCCAAAGTCGACACCGCCAAACGCAAGCTCTACAGAGGCGGAGTCCCCCAAAAGGGCAACATGACGGAGCATCTGGCCAAGGCGCAGAGTCAAATCGATCACATCATCTCCCAGGATTCTTCTCCTGGGCTAGCTGTCATCGACTGGGAGTCCTGGCGCCCCCTGTGGGACCAGAACTGGGGGTCGAAACATATTTATAAGAAGCTGTCCATCACTCACGCCTTGCAGATGGCCCCGTTTTTGTCATCCAAGAAAATTTCCACACTGGCAAAGAGCCAGTTCCAGCACGCTGGGCGGCGCTTCATGGAGAAGACCATCAACCTTGGCATCGGCGAGCGTCCGAGCCGGCGCTGGGGCTTCTACCTGTTTCCCGACTGCTACAACTATGGCTGGGAGAAGCCCGGCTACACAGGGAATTGCTCCACGAAGACCCAGGAGCAGAACAACCAGATGTTGTGGCTGTGGGAGCACAGCACCGCCCTCTTCCCCTCCATCTACCTCCGGCAGATCCTGAGGAACTCCCCCAAGGCAAAGCTCTACGTCCGCAACCGTGTCCAGGAGGCGCTGAGGGTGGCCGCGCTGCCTAAACGTCCATACACCATGCCGATCTACGTGTACTCCAGACCACTGTACCGGGACCAGACCCAGATGTTCCAGACCCAGGTGAAACTAGCTTAAAGTTACTACAAGGAACCTTCATTTTGTGTCGATTTTGCTGGCCCCTGTGGACGAAAGTTGAAGTGTTTCCGAGCACCAGAGTGCTGTGAAATGAATCCATCAGCAGCATGTTTTAAGTCTCTGTACGTTGACTTTCAAAGAAGTTACCAAACGAAACAAAATGAAAATAAGCTTAAAAAGCGTATTATTAGGAGTGTGAAATATATGTTAGGAACATGTTAAATCTCCTGTGTGGTTCGTCCTCTTTCAGACGGACCTGGTGAGCACCGTAGGGGAGTCTGCAGCTCTGGGAGCTTCAGGGGTCGTAATGTGGGGAGGAACCAAAGACTACGACAACGAGGTAAACACACTTAGTCTGCTCCCAGTCGAATATGGCAAAATACATTTACTTATAGAAACTGTCTCTAATCATCCTTCCTCTTCATACTAGCCTCACTTGCAAAGTCTCTGTGTGAGTCTGCAGCCATGAGAACACGCTGTAAAGAAGAACACAGATGACCAGGCTTTAATCAGCAAATAATGAACCTGCCTTTGTTTCCTGTTTGAGGAGGAACTGGCAGCTGTGACGCTGCAGTGTTTGTTATCTCAACTAACAGATGTGAACAAACTCACAAAGTGCTTTTGTGCGTTGTCTAAGTTAATGGTCATTAAATGTGTGAAGTTCAAACAAGTACATTTGTAGCTATGCTCGTAGAAATGTCTGCTGGTCGGTCGGTTTGTTGCTCCACCACTTTGGTGCAGACTGAAGTAGGAGAAGAAGAAGAAGAAACCATTTTCATTGTCATATACACATACACGAAATTTGACTACTGCATTTGACCCATCCCTGTATATAGGGAGCAGTGGGCTGCCATTAGTCGGCGCCCGGGGAGCCGGGGGTTCAGTGTATTGCTCAGGTACACTTCGACACGTGACACGTCCCAGTCGGGGATCGAACCGTTGACCTTCCGGTTCCCAGACGACCCTCTTAACCCAACTATTGTCAAAGTAACTCAACTATTGGATGGATTGTCATGACGTTTGGGTTCCCCAAAGAACCACAATGATTGTGGTGATGCTCTGACGTTTTCTCAGAAACACAGTTTCTACAGGGATACAAATTGAAATTGAAATATTTTGCTAAATTTATTTCATGACTTCACTCGATCTATTTTTTCCATTTCGGCTCACCCCATGATACATTCCTCATTTTTTTTTAAATGAACTTGTGACTGACTCTCCCTTTAGGCTGCCTGTGAGTCTCTGTCCGAGTACCTGACGTCCACCTTCAACCCGTACATCGCCAACGTGACGGCGGCCGCCATGCTCTGCAGCGAGGTCTTGTGCCAGGGGAGGGGCCGCTGCCTCAGGAAGAGCTACGACTCCGGCCAATACCTGCACCTGAACCCCGCCCACTTCAGCATCCTGCGGGCCGACAGGAAGTACGTGGCGATCGGTCACCCCTCCGCCGACGACCTGCAGGTCTGGGCCGAGAACTTCACCTGTCAGTGCTACGTGGGGAGGAGCTGTTCACCCAGACTGTTGAAGCCGACCAAAATCAAGCTCATCTGGGTTTAATCTGGCAAGCGTTTCCAGAACTGCACTTCCTGCCGATCCACAGATTTCATGATGTGGTCGTTAAGGCTACTGTCTGTAATTTGATCAAAACGATGCTCTCATCTACTTTACATCAGTAATTCTGTGTTTATTTAAACATAAAAATTATACATTTTACAAGTCACAGAGTTTTTACCTCGTCAGTTACAATACTGATTTATTTGAATTGAAACGCAAAATTCACCTTGATTAATAAAGGCTTTTCTGAAAAACTCTTTTCATTCTTTTAGTTTATTGACAAACTGTTGAAAGACTGAGAAACAGCTGAAATCAGATTAATGAGGAAGAATAATGGAGGCCAGTTATGTACAAAACTACGCGGTTAAAATTAAGACTTTGGTTGTTAAAACACCCCCGAGACTGAGTCAATACGGCCACGAGACTGAAAGAAGTCAAGAGCCAAAGCACCTACAAGGAAGGGAGAATTCCTGTAGTTATAACACCAATTAAAGCTGCGAGCAGCGATGGGCGGGCCCTCGCAATATGCACGTCGGGGTGCATGCACGTCGGGGTGGCGGCGGGACTCTGGCCTGCGCGGCCGAGAACGTCCGCGACCGTCGGACGGCGCGAGGACTCTGGTTGATGCTGCCATTCAGTTCTGTGACCGTCAGACACTGCATGCAGGTTCAGAGCATGGCCCCAATATACTTTTATTTAAGTCCATATGTGATACATGTTCCTACCAAATTTCATACATCTAGGTGAAACGTACTGCGAGGGCTGCTTCGTTGAAATTTTGTAGGGGGCGCTATTGAGCCGATTTGCCACTCTGAACCAATAAAATCATATTATACAACTACATTTTGGGCTTTAAATGTGTATGCCAAGTTTGCTTTTGTTTCGAGCATTTTTAGCCTCTCAAAATGACCTTCGTTGTTAACGGCGAAGAATGCGTCGCCACGGCAACAGCTTTTCACGAAACAACAAGCTTTGAGTAACTTTGCATCACAAAGGTCTTTAGACTGTACCGACCAAATTTGAAGTTGATCTGATTAATTCCCTAGGAGGAGTTCGTTAAAGTGCAGCGCCTGGAAATGACAAAAACGACACTAGAAATTCAGAAGAAATGCAAAGTTATTGACTTCCGGTTGGGTTTAGAGCATAGCCCCAAGAGACTTTTATTGAAGTCCATATGCGATACATGTTCCTACCACATGTCATACATCTAGGTCAAACGTACTGCGAGGGCTGCTTCGTCGAAATTTTGTAGGGGGCGCTATTGAGCCGATTTGCCACTCTGAACCAATAAAATCATATTCTATAACTACATTTCGGCCTTGGAATCTACTTGCCAAGTTTGCTTATGTTTCGAGCATTTTTAGCCTCTCAAAATGACCTTCGTTGTTCACGGCGAAGACTGCATCGCCACGGCAACGGCGTTCGACAAAACATCAAAAGCTTCATGATCTGGCATTATGAACTTCTTGTATTTGTGTGGAACAAATTTGATATTGATTTGATTTACCTACTAAGAGAAACAAGCCAAAGTATAACGACTTTAACTTCCTGTTACCAGTAGGTGGCGCTATGACTATGATTCGAAATTGGCCTGCAGATGTCTTCAGGCCTGGAGTCTAATCAAGCATGTGAAATCTGGTAAAGATCTGATGATGTGGAGTCGAGATACATCAGTTTATTCGTTCATGGCGAAGGATCGAAATTCGCCGAGCCGCCACGTCGCCGCCCTTCAGTAACTTCTTACAATTTTCACAATGAAGCATTATCAAGGTCTTAAGGCTTGTATGACAACATTTGAGAGGGATCTGATTAATCTGTTAGGAGCAGGATGTCAAAGTACGCAGCGTACAACTTCCGGTTGCCACTAGGTGGCGCTATCACTATGATTCTAAATTATCATATAGATGTGTTCCGGGTCAGGATGTTATGACATATGAGAGATTTTGAGCAGATTCGACAATGTACAGCCGAGTTACAACAACTTCCTGTTTCGTGGCGAATGGTGTTTCTTTGACGCCACGCCACGGCCACATAGTTCGATAACTTTTTGATCTTTGAGTAACTTTTCACTGCCAAGGTCTCAAGAGCAGACTAGCCGAATCTGAAGTCAATCGGGTCAAATCTCTGGGAGGAGTTCGTTAAAGTATGACGCCTTGAAACGGTCAAAAAACGTCATCAAAGTAAAAATGGCCGACTTCCTGTTTGGTTTAGAGAAAACGTCCAAGAGGATTTTTTGTGCGTCTCATCACGTTCCACATACCTACTAACTTTCATACAGCTGGGTGAATCCTGATGTTGGGGCTACTCAATAGGGGGCGCTAGCGAGCCAATATTTCATACCGCAGCTGGACACCCCAATCAGACTGCAATTTTCGCAAATTCTGGCTTGCGTGCCAAATTTCACAAAATTCCCAATATCCCAAGCACCTCCTTTTTGCCATGAAAGTGGAAGAATAAGAATAAACATAGCGGTTTCAATAGGTCCTCCGCTCCGACTACGTCGGTGCTCGGGCCCTAACAAGTCCGAGACAGATTGGAGTCAAAACACCCATGAGACGTAGACTTGTCAGAGTCTAAACACCCACACAACCGAGTCAAATCCACATCAACACACCCATGAAATAAAGACAAGTCCGGGTCGCCCATTAGAGGAAAACGAGTCTGAGTCAAATACCCACAAGACTGAATAATATGGATTCTCACTGCAAACATTTTGAGGTATTATTGCAAGAAAAGATTCAGAAAAACTTCAGTTATGGACGCTTTCCACTTAGGTGTGTCAGTGAAACAGCATGCACAGTATCAATGCCCTGGCACGCCTGAGTAGAGTGCAGTCATTATATAGCCATTATTTATGTCTGTATTTCACAAGAGAACATGTCTGTTGTCGAAATTCCTGCTCGTCTGTGCAGAGCTTGAGGGTACGGTGGGGTCAACGATCGGTCAACAAACTTCAGTATTAGCCAGTATGACGACGATTAACCGTTGTATCTGTTAACGCATTATTTTATCTGCACATCGAACACAACAATGGAAGAGATAATGCAACCATGACTCCAGAGATCCTCCAGCTAGTCATGTGTCTCTTTGTAGTTGTTTTGTGTCTCCTTGTGGTTGTTTTGTGTCTCATTGTAGTTGTTTTCTGTCTCTTTGTAGTTGTTTTGTGTCTCTTTGTGGTTGTTTTGTGTCTCCTTGTGGTTGTTTTGTGTCTCTTTGTAGTTATTTTGTGTTCTTTGTGAATACTTTGAGGTTGTTTTGTGTCTCTTTGTAGTTGCTTTGTGTCTCTTTATGGTCATTCTGTTTCTCTTTGAACTCAGTTTGAATGTCTGTCTCTTTGCAGCTGTTTTGAGTATATCTTAGTTGTTTGCGTCTCTTTTGTAATCTTTTTGTCATCTCTTCCTGGTTTCTTGGTGCATTTGAGAGACATTTTGTAGAGCTGAAATCTCCAACTGAAAATCAGTGGGTTTTAACTTTGAGCAGAAGTTTTGCTCTGTGATGGATTCCATCGAGCTTCATCACTCTGATGAGGAAACTGGGTACATTTCCTTCAGCTCAGTACATTTCCAGCCACAGCTGACGAAGTTAGAAAACTCTCACTGCATTCTTTGCGTGTCCCGTCAGAGGCCTCGGACACACATTCTCCTCATCCCAGCGCTTCCTCAGATATCTTCCTCCAGGCGGGGAAGGAGGGAGCTCGTCCTAAGCCTGGGACACATCAGGACATCCTAATAAACAAAGCGGAGCACCTCGGGCCCTTTCTGTGCTGACAAGTTTCCACAAGTGTTCTGCCTGTAATTGAAGCTCCTGTAACAGCTTATTTAAAGCTATTTAGACTCCCAGAGGAGAGCGAGCTTAGCACCTATAACCAACAGGTAATAATTTCACGACTCACCGAGTGCGCACTCTGGACGAGAAGACGTTGGATCCCAAACCAGGTCGGTTGCTTCGATAATGACGTCTCATTTTAAAGTGCCTCATTTGGGTTCAATGGTTTATTGGTGTTTTTCCGAACCCGAACATTACCGGGGTCGAGTTCACCAACAGCTGTGTCGTTGTTGTTTTTATCTGGAACACAAACAGACAGAGGTTATAATTTATTAACTTTTTATGAGAATCATAAAACTGCCAGGCTGCCTCGAGACAAAGACACTTCAGTTACAAATCGGCTCCTGAAACCTCGTAAAGACACTGAAGCTAACGTCGTGCAGAGTGTGTAAAACTATCAGTCAATGGTTTTAAGAGCGAAAACTGTGTTTTACAAGTCCAAGTCCATGCAGCAGGTCACTGACAATATAAACAATACATCTGTACAGACAGTTGAACAGAGAAAGTCGTGTAAAGGCTCATAAGTGCAGATGAGAGGCGGCGTTCTCGCAGACCAACGATATGACTTTAGACTGCAGACAGGCGACTCTAATTAGAAGTAAATCTATGGCGTCGGTGAAGTGTCTGCTTTCAGTTTGACGCTTCCTGACTCTTATTATTATCGGACACATGTCAATCATAGATACGTCAATGTCAGCACAGATGTTGGCTGATGATGAATATGGAATATTACGTTGATGTGAATGTTGATTTTTTTTATTTTTGTATTTTATAATTGTAATGTTTTATTTAAAGATGTGAATCTCAATGCCTGCCTCAGTCAAGTCAAATGAAAAGTTGAACATTTTAAAAAATGTATTTATTCGCCTTCTTGTCAAGAAAATGATGAGATGGAAACCACTCATGTTTTTTGGTATCCGTCTTCTTGTGCAACTCTTGGCAGGAAAGCAAATTTCCCAAAATGTGGAACTCTTCCTCTCAGGGAACTCAAGGGTCTTCAAGTTGGTGCTGTGGACATTTCAACATTTTTGTTGTAGCTTTGAACAGAGATAATGACTGAAGCTGCTGACGTTTTATACTTCAATAATTACTGAGTGAGGATCTTAAAAACCATAAATCAATCACAGCTATGAGAAACTTTCCAACTCCGTGTTTTAACTTGTACTAAAAGTTCCTTTCATCTGATGGGCTGAAAACAAAAGATATTCTGTTTGTGGGTGACTAATGCCGTGTTCACACCGGTCGCGTTGATTTTTTGACGCGCGTCGAGATTACATACAAAGTCTATGCACAGACGCGATGAGACTGGCGCGCCGCGATTTTGCGATGGCGCGGCGCGTTGGACGCGTTATTGCAGGGCTGTGGACGCGTTGGACGCCGCAAAATCGCCAACGCGCGAGTTGAAATTTTTCAACTTCAGCGACATAATCGCGTGATGCTGTGGCGCGATAGCCTATCAGCGTTGAGTTGCTCCCCCTGTCATCACTGGCTTTCTGCCGTTGTTGAATCAGGAAATAAATCCTGTAGCCGTCTGTGTTCACCCAGAGCTCTACGATACCTCATATCAACAGAGACCGGACCAAACTATGTGTATGCATGTGTGTGTGAACCATACGGTACAAACAATGAATAGACGCTGCCGTATTTACGTCTACGTGACGTTATTGAGTGCTGGTGGAGCTGCTACGATGTTAGCATAGCCTAGCACCGATCCATCAGAGCTACATTGAGAAGACCAGTAACCTACAAATCGGCATCATTACGTCGTTATTTCGGAGTCCCTTTTTGTCGGAGAAGACAAGTACAAATCGGCATCATTACGTAGTTATTTCGGAGTCCCTTTTTGTCGGTTTATTGCCGTTGAATCACAGCCAAATCAGTTTATTTTGTGTTCCTACAGCTGTAGTAAACAGCGACCGGTGGCTTGCTAGACAGTGAATACAGCTCGATACAATCCACGGAGCTCCTCTGAACAATATTATGAACCAAACATGACGGCGTTTGGCATTCCGATGTTTGAGGGACTTCCACAACACGTACAAAGCAGCAATTGTCCCCTCTCCGGCGCTACGAGATTTTGCGGCGTTTGGTGTGAACACGACCGGCGGCGCGTTGGACGCGATTGTGCAGTGCGTTGGACGCTTTTTTGCAGTGCGTCAAAAAATCAACGCGACCGGTGTGAACGCAGCATAAGAGTCATATATACGCCAAACAATAGTCAACTGTAGGAAATTGAGATGAACATAAAACAGTATCAACACGTAAAAAACTGAATTCATCAATAAATTATTATGGTCATTAAATTATTTATATAAGATAAAATAAATGTAAAAATATAAATGTTCATACTTTTCCTTTAATCTGAAATATATTTAAAAAAATGTATTAATTGTTTATTAATTATTTGGATTTGACGAGGGCACAAGTGGGATTTTATACTGAGATGGAATTACTGCGGGCACCACTTGGTTGGCACCAGACTCCATTGACAAAAACAGTAATTTAACCTCTCAGAAGAGGAAGTTGCTGGTCTAATGCCGCCTCGATGGGTTTATTAGTTTGTGTCATTTTGTGACTTTGGTGTTTTAAAGGGTGAGTTGAATAACCACCTAAACTAAACTATAGAGGCAGCGGTAGAGCAACGTTTCCTGTGTTCTGTGAGGTAAAATAACCGTTATTGTGAATCGAGTCTGGCGTCTTTGAAGAGAGCAGAAGTAAAAGCTTCAGTTCCTCAGCAGAAAGCTCTGTCTGACTGCAACGTAAAGAGATGAAAATATTCAAATTATAGCTTCAATTTACACAGCTATAGATTATTTTAGGAGTCAAAAGTCAAAAATACATCCTCAGCAGTACATTGATCTGCTCTCGTGCTGGTTCTTCTGTCTGTTTCTATAAACTCATCCACTGTAGTAGAACACTGACTGTGGAGAAGTGGATAGCAGGACTATCGGAGGTTCGATCTCAGGCATGTCGATGTGTCCTTGAGCAAGACACTTAAACCCAAAATTGTTCCTGTAGTTGTGCCTATGGTGTAGAATTGTGATAGAATCTGAATTGTAAGTCGCTTTGGATAAAAGCGTCTAAATGACTGTAATGTAATGTAGGAGAACACTGACTGTGGAGAAGAACCTCATACAAACACTTGAAATATCTCTTTAAGATGACGACATCTTTTTTGCCTCATATTGAACTTTTCCAGAGGCTTTTGTTGACGTTACTATTTCTGATTCACGTGTGACGCACAGTCATCCTCACCTAAGGAAAACAAAAGAGAACAATGAACAGATGTGTTATCATGTGAGCTATATTCTACAAGGACTGGAATACATTACTTTCTCTTTCACAAGAGTCTATATGGAGATATTCTCTTTGTCACTTGTCTTGTTTTGATTGAGTTAATTATGAAGTTATTGCAAAAGTCGCGATGCAGCGACTGAATAACGTGGTCACTTCGGTGTGAAACTAACATAAAACGAAGCCTCAAACGTACAGTCTGCAGACACTTTGAGACAAAAAGCGACATTCTTGCATGTTTCAAATCAACAAGTTCACCTGTGCAGGAACTCCACATCTCTCCCGGTGTGTCTTTCCCAGGCGAGCTGCATCAGTGACTTAACGAGTCACTCACACACACACACACACACACACACAAACACACAAACACACACTACTCGAAAGACAAATGACATGTGCTAACAACACTACCTAGATAATTAAAGGTACTCAAAGATGCATTGTTCGAATCAATATAATTGTGAATACAGCAAGAAAACTGGCTGATATGTGATCAGCTGACAAACACTGATGGATGATTTGAAGAGGAATTTGTACAAAACTAGATTAATTTAAGTGTTTTTGGAACTCATTCCGACCTCATTTTCTGTTTCCTTCTGCTCACAGGTGTTTCAAAATGAATCAACTCCAGCTGCTTGATGACAAACGTTTCTCCTCCATCTTGGTCACTGCGTTGGCCCTGCTGTGCTCCGTCCGGGCTCTACCGGGGACGGACCCTCCGCTCCGTGGCGGCCACCCTTTCCTGTTCATGTGGAACGCCCCGACGGAGCTCTGCCACAGTCGCTTCGGCATGCCGCTCGACCTCTCCCACTTCCACCTCGTCAGCAGCACGCTGAAGACTGCGACCAACCAGAGCATCTCCATATTCTACACCGACCGCTTCGGCATCTTCCCCTACGTGGACGAAGACACCGGCGAGCTGTACGAAGATGGCGTGCCGCAGCTGGTTGACCTGCAGGAGCACCACGAGCTCGCAGAGGACGACATCGAGTACTACATCACCGGCAACCGGCCGGGCCTCGCCGTGCTGGACTTTGAGGAGTGGAGGCCGCAGTGGGTTCGAAACTGGGGCAGCAAAGACGTCTACAGACAGATTTCCATCGACGTGGCCCAGAAGAAGAACCCGTTTCTGACCGAAGACGAAGCGGAGGACCGGGCGAAGATCTCGTTCGAACGCGGTGCCAAGAAGTACTTCATCCAATCCATCCGCACCGGCAAGAAGCTGAGGCCCAACAGGCTCTGGGGCTACTACCTGTACCCCGACTGCTACAACTACGACTACAACCAGGACATGGCGGGCTACACCGGAGAGTGTCCTGCCATCGAGAAGGACCGGAATGATGAACTGCAGTGGCTCTGGGCAGAGTCCACGGCGCTCTTTCCGTCCATCTACCTGGAGCTGGTGCTCAGGGATTCCCAGCAGGCCCGGCAGTTCATCCGGCATCGGATCCACGAGGCCATGAGGGTGTCGGCGCTCCCCAACCGCTTCTACTCCATCCCCGTCTACGCCTACATCCGCCCCGTCTACAAGGACAGTACGGATGACTACATGTCCGAGGTCAGACGCACCTTTTTGTCACCTTTTAGACAGGGTCTGTTATGTACTATACATGTTAAATACTGACCTCTGATTGGCTGGCAGGTGTCCTGACTGGTGAAACTAGCTTTACCGCAAGTTAAACTGAGTACAAACACACTTTACAACATAGAGATTTTAAACGATTTACCGTACTTTCCGGGATGTAAGCCGCACCGGTATATAGGCCGCACCCGCGAATTTCCACAGATAAGCCGCATCGGACTATAAGCCGCAGGTGCGCAGGTGTCCCCGTTGAACGACAACATGCTTCTAACAGTACTAAAGTTGTCTTCTTCTCTGAACATCATAACATGTCCGACTCGCTAGCTTCTAAGCTAATTTTAACATTACCGCCAATGGGGAAATGCTAACCGCGATTAGCATTAGCGAATATAATATATCTTCGTAGCCTACATCTTTTCATGCTTCATACAGACATACTTACATTACAGACTAAGGTCTCTCAAGGCTACCAAACGGAAGAAATAAAACGAAGCAGCGTGTCTACGTAGCTCGTAGCTCTGAATAGCATTTACGGCTAACTGGCTTGGCCAGTTGCTGCTAGCACAACAGCTATTCAGAGCTGTGAGCAAGAACAGTTATTGCCTCATTGCTTTTAGATTCTAATGACAAGACACGCTGCTTCGTTTTACTTCTTCTGTTTGGTAGCCTTGAGAGACCTTAGTCTGTAATGTAAGTGCGTCTGCATGAAAGGATGTAACGGAATTGTACCCCAAACCGGACAGTTTTTAGCTAATGTTTCAATACAATTCACTTACAATGTTGATAAAAATGATCGTGTAATGTTTTCAGTTGATTTAATGGTGTTAAACTGAAGTTAAACTTCGTACCTTTCAAACGAAATATTGTTGTAATTATTACAGTTAGCTTTGCCTTTACCAGAGTCGTTAAAACGATGCTAACACGGGTGAATTAGCCGTGCACTGCTCTTGGCCTAATCCGTACAAACACGTTGTAAACACTGGCTGCTGCTGGTTTTTCGGGGATATTCGCTTGTTCCAGGGTCGCAAAAATGACCATCAATGCTGTCAACACATCCGGGACCGTAGTTCTGTCCTCCACAATAAGATATCACGCTTCAACAACTCCAAATGATGCAATAAAAGTTCCTTAATTTCCGTTCGAGCTGTTTAAGCGTCGCCCGAGCGTTCTTTCTGCTTTCTCTCATCAAAGTCACTTTCCTATAGTATTTAGACATATAAACGTCCATATATATTCATGAAATTTGACACGTAGATTATTTGATATGTATGAATTAATATTATTTACGTTTGGTTGGCGATCGCCGAAGAAAATGACAGCGTAATGACCGGAAAGGGCGTCACGACGGAATCGTTCGAGACAGGCCAAGAGCAGCTAGCGCCGACCGAGGCAGGCCATCGTTACGTTACGAAGATATATTATATTCGCTAATGCTAATCGCGGTTAGCATTTCCCCATTGGCGGTAATGTTAAAATTAGCTTAGAAGCCAGCGAGTCGGACATGTTATGATGTTCAGAGAAGAAGACAACATAGTCCTGTTAAAAGCATCTTGCCGTTCAACCTTTTTTGTTAACAGTCCTAGTGAGAGGTAGGTCAAATGTCAAAGGTACTTCATCCATATTGTAGCGACCCTGTCAGTAACAGCTGGTAGCAGAGGAGAGGAGGGGGTTAACGTAAAGATGGCCTGCCTCGGTCAGCGCTAGCTGCTCTTGGCCTGTCTCGAACGATTCCGTCGTGACGCCCTTTCCGGTCATTACGCTGTCATTTTCTTCGGCGATCGCCAACCAAACGTAAATAATATTAATTCATACATATCAAATAATCTATGTGTCAAATTTCATGAATATATATGGACGTTTATATGTCTAAATACTATAGGAAAGTGACTTTGATGAGAGAAAGCAGAAAGAACGCTCGGGCGACGCTTAAACAGCTCGAACGGAAATTAAGGAGCTTTTATTGCATCATTTGGAGTTGTTGAAGCGTGATATCTTATTGTGAAGGACAGAACTACGGTCCCGGATGTATTGACAGCATTGATGGTCATTTTTGCGACCCTGGAACAAGCGAATATCCCCGAAAAACCAGCAGCAGCCAGTGTTTACAACGAGGATAGAAGTCCGTACGGATTAGGCCAAGAGCAGTGCACGGCTAATTCACCCGTGTTAGCATCGTTTTAACGACTCTGGTAAAGGCAAAGCTAACTGTAATAATTACAACAATATTTAGTTTGAAAGGTACGAAGTTTAACTTCAGTTTAACACCATTAAATCAACTGAAAACATTACACGATCATTTTTATCAACATTGTAAGTGAATTGTATTGAAACATTAGCTAAAAACTGTCCGGTTTGGGGTACAACTCCGTTAACTGTTCTGTGTCGAGAGCTAGTAAATGTTGTGTTAGACCGGAACCGGAAGTTGTGGTTGTTGTTGTGGAAAACACACTGTACGGATAATGTTCGAGGGAGTTGCTCGGCAATAAGAGCGACGGTTTCTGTGAATAAACCCCTTGCAAGGACCCTGTCTCCGACTCGTAAGTGGAACATTACAATATTTATGTAAAATGTGTTGGCGGCGCAAAGCTACGGAAAAATCAGCATATAAGCCGCACCGGTGTATACGCCGCAGTCTCAAAGCGTGGGGGGAAAAGCAGCGGCTTATAGTCCGGAAAGTACGGTGCCTTTGATCCATCTATCAGTGGATTTTAACTACTTTAACCAATACAATAAAAAGTCCCTGTTACCTTGGAATAAACCTGATCATTCAAACTGAGGTGTTTCAGAGAAAATAACAGACTCTGCAGAGGAAAAGTCACTTCATCAGGGGTTGACTGGCCATCGGGAAGTTCGGAAAGACTACCAAATCGCTGATCCATTGCAGACCGAACCGGCCGGTAGTCATTGAGGTTTTACTTTTCACTTCCTGATGTCCCTAGTCCCTAGAAGACTGCGATGAAGACGATACATGGACACAGGCTCTTAGTGTGCTCTTAATACAGTGTGTGAAACAAAGTACAGCTTCACGAGAGAAACACTTAAGATTGGTTGTTATCAAGAATTCGGCCATTATTGTTAAAAGTGACCATTGTTTTTGTGAAAATTAGCTGTTTTTAAAGGATTGTAGATTTCAAAGGTCGGTTTCTTTTGATTTCGCTGTTTATCAGTCAACACAACCGTGTCGAAGCACCATTTCCTGCTTTTCTCTGATTGGATGTCCGTCTCTTGTTTGTTGTTTGCAGTATGATCTCGTGAACACCATCGGAGAAGCGGCTGCTCTCGGCGCTGCCGGCATCATTTCCTGGGGAGACATGGACGTCACCGAGACGGAGGTAGAAAGTGGCATCACTCCGGGGCTTATTTCTTTTCAACGTAACTTCACATCGGCTAACTGACTTTATATCTAAAATCCCCTGTAGGACTCCTGCTTTGACGCTCGACGCCACCTGGAGCAGGTCATGAACCCGTACATCGTGAACGTCTCCACGGCAACGCGACTCTGCAGCGAGGCGCTCTGCCAGGGCAAAGGTCGCTGCGTGAGGAAGCGCTGGGACGACGACGTCTACCTCCACCTCGACCCGCGGCGTTACCGCATCGAGCGCCTGCTCCTCCGCGGGGGCCCGCTCACCGTGCGTGGCGGCCTCTCGCAGGATGACGTCAACTATTTCGACCACAACTTCGACTGCATGTGCTACAGCGGGATGGCGTGTCGTTCATTGTTGATGTTCAACAAAGTCCCCGGGTCCGTCGTCGGGATGAGCAATGGAGGCGCTCACAGGCCCCGCCCCCTTCTGCTGCTGACGGTGGTGCTCAGTCTGAAGTATGTCGTGATGAGGTCATAAGTTAATGGCACAAATCTGATACTCGTGATTCAGGACGAGTGGCCGAAGGCACTTAAAGAACAATCCCACTGTTTTTAATATCTTGTTTGTTTTTATATTTCTGTCTGTTGTAAAACTCAAAGATTGCTTACTAGCTTGTTCCTGAGCTTTCAACACAGTGACTGAGTTTTTGTAAAGTTTGACCATTAAGATTGTCTTGTAATTCAGCTGTACTTTATAAATAAACTGACTTAACTGAAACTCAAAGTTCTTTCCTGTAGAGGTGGCTGGGTTAGGATCTGCCTTAATACAGGTAGGCCTATACAAAATATAGACTATGATACGTAATGCAATAAATACAATGAGAACTTAAAATAATACAGAAAAAAGCTCTGACCTTGTTTGTGTACATTTGCATGCTAACCTAAGATAATGAGCACTGTAAAAGGCAAACATCATAGAAATATAGGAGTACGGATACTGAGCTGTTTACCTGGTTAATTTGACTGGTACAAAAGAAAATGGCGACGCTGTTATGGCGACATATACGTCAGTGGGGCTGTGGAGAAGAACCTCATACAAACACACTTTAAAAACACTTGAAATATCGCTTTAAGATGACGACAATCTTTTTTGCCTCATATTGAACTTTTCCAGAGGCTTTTGTTGATGTTACTATTTCTGATTCACGTGTGACGCACAGTCATCCTCACCTCAGGAAAACAAAAGAGAACAATGAACAGATGTGTTATCATGTGAGCTATATTCTACAAGGACTGGAATACATTACTTCTGTTTGGAGGTCTCTTCCTCTTTGTCACTAGTCAGTGGTGTCTTGTTTTGATTGAGTATGACGTTATTGCAAAGGTCAAGATGCAGCGACTGAATAACGTGGTCACTTCGGTGTGAAACTAACATAAAACGAAGCCTCAAACGTACAGTCTGCAGACACTTTGAGACAAAAAGCGACATTCTTGCATGTTTCAAATCAACAAATCAACAACTTCACCTGTGCAGGAACTCCACATCTCTCCCGGTGTGTCTTTCCCAGGTGAGCTGCATCAGTGACTTAACGAGTCACTCACACACACACACACACACACACACCGGGGCAACAAAATAAATCTACAGACAGAGAAGAAGAACGCGTTGCTGACAGAACACGAGGAGGAGGACCGGCCGAAGATCGTGTTGGACGCGTTGTCAAGAGGTACTTTTCTCCACTTCGACAAGATGCTGAGGGCCAGCAGACCACACACACACACACACACACACACACACGGATCTACCAAACTAAAATACTCTAAAGACAAATGACATGTGCTAACAACACTACCTAAATAATTAAAGGTACTCAAAGATGCATTGTTCTAATCAATAATTGTGAATACAGCAAGAAAATGATCAGCTGACAAACACTGATGGATGATTTGAAGAGGAATTTGTACAAAACCAGATTAATTTAAGTGTTTTTGGAACTCATTCCGACCTCATTTTCCGCTTCCTTTTGCTCACAGGTGTTTCAAAATGAATCAACTCCAGCTGCTTGATGACAAACGTTTCTCCTCCATCTTGGTCACTGCGTTGGCCCTGCTGTGCTCCGTCCGGGCTCTACCGGGGACGGACCCTCCGCTCCGTGGCGGCCACCCTTTCCTGTTCATGTGGAACGCCCCGACGGAGCTCTGCCACAGTCGCTTCGGCATGCCGCTCGACCTCTCCCACTTCCACCTCGTCAGCAGCACGCTGAAGACTGCGACCAACCAGAGCATCTCCATATTCTACACCGACCGCTTCGGCATCTTCCCCTACGTGGACGAAGACACCGGCGAGCTGTACGAAGAGGGCGTGCCGCAGCTGGTTGACCTGCAGGAGCACCACGAGCTCGCCGAGGAGGACATCGAGTACTACATCACCGGCAACCGGACGGGACTCGCCGTGCTCGACTTTGAGGAGTGGAGGCCGCAGTGGGCTCGAAACTGGGGCAGCAAAGACGTCTACAGACAGCTTTCCATTGACGTGGCCGAGAAGAACAACCCGTTTCTGACCAAAGCCGACGCGGAGGACCGGGCGAAGATCTCGTTCGAACGCGGTGCCAAGAAGTACTTCATCCAATCCATCCGCACCGGCAAGAATCTGAGGCCCAACAGGCTCTGGGGCTACTACCTGTACCCCGACTGCTACAACTACGACTACAACCAGGACATGGCGGGCTACACCGGAGAGTGTCCTGCCATCGAGAAGGACCGGAATGATGAACTGCAGTGGCTCTGGGCAGAGTCCACGGCGCTCTTTCCGTCCATCTACCTGGAGCTGGTGCTCAGGGATTCCCAGCAGGCCCGGCAGTTCGTCCGGCATCGGATCCACGAGGCCATGAGGGTGTCGGCGCTCCCCAACCGCTTCTACTCCATCCCCGTCTACGCCTACATCCGCCCCGTCTACAAGGACAGTACGGATGACTACATGTCCGAGGTCAGACGCATCTTTTTGTCACCTTTTAGACACGGTCTGTTATGTACTATACATGTTAAATACTGACCTCTGATTGGCTGGCAGGTGTCCTGACTGGTGAATCTAGCTTTACCGCAAATTAAACTGAGTACAAACACACTTTACAACATAGAGATTTTAAACAATTTACCTTTGATCCATCTCTCAGTGGATTTTAACTACTTTATCCAATACAATAAAAAGTCCCTGTTACGTTAATAAACCTGATCATTCAAACTGAGGTGTTTCAGAGAAAATAACAGACTCTGCAGAGGAAAAGTCACTTCATCAGGGGTTGACTGGCCATCGGGAAGTTCGGAAAGAATACCAAATCGCTGATCCATTGCAGACCGAACCGGCCGGTAGTCATTGAGGTTTTACTTTTCACTTCCTGATGTCCGTAGTCCCTAGAAGACTGCGATGAAGACGATACATGGACACAGGCCCTTAAGGATACGGATGTTTATTGTCATCGTACGAACATACAACAAAATTTTGTTGGCGACTCATCAGTACAGCAGCAACAGTTAAAAAGTATATAAAAACATTAAGACAAGATGATTTAAAAACAAGACATTAAATAAATATATACAAGATAAAGCACAGGCATCAATGGCTCCAAAGTGAAGAAAGGGCTTGGTTACAGTGTCGTGTTAGTGACTGTTTGTTTCAGCACTGACCCGGGTGAGTGGTGTCTGTGCAGATGTTTCTGGCCTTCTTCTGGAGCCAGCATACACAGTGTCCAGGTCAGGTAGGGTAACTCCCACAATCCTCTGTGCTGTTTTAACCACCCGGGCCAGATCCCTCCGGTTCTCTGCTGTGCAGCTGGCGTACCACACAGTAAAGCACATACACAGGATGCTTTCGATCACACTTCTGTAGAAGTGCAGGGGGCAGGCCAGCTTGTTTGAGCTTCCTCAGAAAGAAGAGCCTCTGCTGGGCTTTCTTCACCAGGTGTGATGTGTTCCGGGACCAAGTGAGGTCTTTAGTGATGTGGAGCCCCAGGAATTTGATGCTGTCCACCCTCTCCACCTCCTCCACACTTATGTAGAGTGGAGAGGGGGTGGTCTTCCTGGATCTCCTGAAGTCCACTATGACTTCTTTGGTCTTGCTGGTGTTCAGGACCAGGTTGTTGTCCGAGCACCACTCAGCCAGATGTTGGACCTCCTGTCCAGTGCGTCTCGTCGTTGTTGGAGATGAGTCCCACCACAGTGGTGTCGTCAGCAAACTTCACCACTGTG
This sequence comes from Melanostigma gelatinosum, assembly GCF_949748355.1. NCBI lineage: Eukaryota > Metazoa > Chordata > Actinopteri > Perciformes > Zoarcidae > Melanostigma > Melanostigma gelatinosum. The sequence goes on from NC_136634.1 coordinate 2,260,509, forward strand.
TTGGAGGAATATGTGGCGGCGCAGTCCTGAGTGAAGAGGGTGAAGAGGGCCGGGCTGAGCACACAGCCCTGCGGTGCACCAGTGTTCAGGATGGTGGTTGTTGATGTCAGGTTCCCTATCCTGACATTCTGTGGTCTGTTAGAGAGAGAGTCCAGAATCCATGAACAGAGTGATGTAGAAAGTCCAAGGTTTTTGAGTTTATTCACCAGTTCATGGGGGATGATGGTGTTGAAGGCAGAGCTGAAGTCAATGAAGAGCATCCTGACCAGTGGCGGCTGGTGGAACATGTTCTAGGTAGGGCCATCCTATCAATTTCAGCAAACATCCCAGTATGATTTAATGCGAAAAAAATGTAAGTATCAAACACGCATTATTACTTGGCAGTTAAATATTTAACATGTATTCCAACACGAAAACAATCAGTAAATAACACTTATATAATATAACATGTTCATTTGTTGAGATGCCCCTATGGACCTTGTTATAGGAGGTAAAGATCAGGAGAAGTAAACATGAAGTGTAATTATGAATACTGATGTTAAATTAAGCTATGATGAGTTTTCACAGTTAATTTAACATCTCTATTACATGTTGATGCCTCCATGACCAAGTTAAGCAGATGAGACTGAAGACAACTATGTAGAAGAAAAGATGTTCACTTTGTCTAATATGTAGCTTGACAGAGTTCTCATGTGTGTCCTGGTGTTCTCATGTTTCCTTACCTCCTCATCCCTCACTCCCTACCCTGGTGTTCTCATGTTTCCTTACCTCCTCATCCCTCACTCCCGACCCTGGTGTTCTCATGTTTCCTTACCTCCTCATCCCTCACTCCCTACCCTGGTGTTCTCATGTTTCCTTACCTCCTCATCCCTCACTCCCTACCCTGGTGTTCTCATGTTTCCTTACCTTACACCAGTAGATGCACACTCCTCCACCTCTGCTCTTACCGGAGTCTGCAGTCCTGTCTCCTCGGTAAACCGTTCGGCTCGATAGCTTCGTTGGGAATGGTACTGTCCAGCCAAGTCTCTGTAATTACCATCACACAGCTGCTCGTGTTGTGCGACGTAATCCTTAGCCTCATTTCGTCGATCTTGTTGACGAGTGACCGGGAATTTGCCACAAAAAGACTCTGTAGAGCTGGTCGGTTGGGGTTAGCTCATAGCCTGGCCCGCAGGCTGCTCCGCTTGCCCCGCTTCTGCCTTCTTTCCCCTCCTGGGTGGGATGAAGGTAGCGTCCCCGAGCCCTCCCAGTCGCAGGATCTCTGGTGGGATGGAATCCAATATTTCAGGGATGTGGACCTTATACTGTCCTCCGATGTAAATGAGTTCAGCTCGCTCGTATTGTATATGAGCCTCTGATGCACAAACAAGTACGCACAAAACACACAGGACGAAAAAGCTGCGAACAAACCGAGAGTGCTGAGCCGCTGCGTACATGCGTGCCGCATCTTAGTGTGCTCTTAATACAGTGTGTGAAACAAAGTACAGCTTCATGAGAGAACGGATTGTTTTTAAATGATTGTAGTTTTCAAAGGTCGGTTTCTTTTGATTTCGCTGTTTATCAGTCAACACAACCGTGTGGAAGCACCATTTCCTGCTTTTCTCTGATTGGATGTCCGTCTCTTGTTTGTTGTTTGCAGTATGATCTCGTGAACACCATCGGAGAAGCGGCTGCTCTCGGCGCTGCCGGCATCATTTCCTGGGGAGACATGGACGTCACCGAGACGGAGGTAGAAAGTGGCATCACTCCGGGGCTTATTTCTTTTCACTGTAACTTCACATCGGCTAACTGACTTTATATCTAAAATCCCCTGTAGGACTCCTGCTTTGACGCTCGACGCCACCTGGAGCAGGTCATGAACCCGTACATCTTGAACGTCTCCACGGCAACGCGACTCTGCAGCGAGGCGCTCTGCCAGGGCAAAGGTCGCTGCGTGAGGAAGCGCTGGGACGACGACGTCTACCTCCACCTCGACCCGCGGCGTTACCGCATCGAGCGTGAGCGCCTCCTTGGGGGCCGGCCTAGGAGCCGGCCTGGGGGCCGGCCTAGGAGCCGGCCTGGGGGCCGCCGCTGGGGCCCGCTCACCGTGCGTGGCGGCCTCTCGCAGGATGACGTCAACTATTTTGACCGCAACTTCGACTGCATGTGCTACAGCGGGACGCCGTGTCGTTCATTCTTGATGTTCAACGAAGTCCCCGAGGCCGTCGTCGGGGAGAGGAATGGAGGCGCTCACAGGCCCCGCCCCCTCCTGCTGCTGACATTGGTGCTCAGTCTGAAGTATGTCGTGATGGGGTCATAAGTTAATGGCACAAATCTGATACTCGTGATTCAGGACAAGTGGTCGAAGGCACTTAAAGAACAATCTCACTGTTTTTAATATCTCGTTTTATATTTCTGTCTGTGGTAAAACGCAATGACTCAAAGATTGCTTACTAGCTTGTTCCTGAGCTTTCAACACAATGACTGAGTTTTTGTACAGTTTGACCATTACGATTGTCTTGTAATTCAGCTGTACTTTTCAAATAAACTGACTTGACTTTAACTCAAAGTTCTTTCCTGTAGAGGCGGCTGGGTTAGGATCTGCCTTCATACAGGTAGGCCTATACAAAATATAGACTATGATACGTAATGCAATACAATGAAAACTTAAAATAATACAGAAAAAAGCTCTGACCTTGTTTGTGTACATTAGCACGCTAACCTAAGATAATGAGCACTGTAAAAGGCAAACATCATAGAAATATAGGAGTAGTACGGGTACTGAGCTGTTTACCTGGTTCATTTGAAGAGTACAAAAATGGCGACATAAGTCAGTGGGACTGTGGAGAAGAAACCCACTTTAAAAACACTTGAAATATCCCTTAAGATGGTGGTTCTCAAACTCTTTCTGCCACGCCCCACTTTGGAGGAAGAAAAATGTTCATGCGCTAACAAAATGGTCCATGTTGAATTTCTATTGAAATAACATTTTGTGACTCATCTGTGCTTTTTCAAAAATATAAATAAAGAAAATTGCGTCACTTTCAAGTAAACCAGATTGCTCCATCAGACAAAAACAAACTATGTGCAATCGCTTTGTTAGAACAATGCAAAAAAGTGTGTCTCACATATCTGGAGCATTTTATATGAGCTTTAAAATGTAGCATTCTAAAAGTAAAATAATAGCTGCGCGTGGGCCTGTTGGGCCTGTTAGTACACTGGCTGTGGTCATCACAGTGAACAGTGTGATGAGAGGACATGTGAGCCCTTGTTGCTGTAGTTCATCTCCTTGGAGCAGAGGCTGCCCCCCCCCCCCCCCAAAACAAACCCTCTACTGATCTACACGATTCACGTGGATGATATATTTTTAGAGCTGGGCAACGATTCAAATATTTAATGGAGATTAATCGCATGGATTTTTTGCGATTAAGCCCATTGTTATGGCAAAGTTCAATAACTAATTCAAAAGTAGTGTATTGCGCACTTATTTTAATACCTGACTATAGGATGTTTGCTGGCTTTTATCCCACTGTTCTTGTCATCCTCTTATGTATATGTGTTGTCTGTCTCAATAAAAAAATAAAAAAATAAAAAAAATTTAAAAAATGCGTTAACGCGCAATAAAATAATTGTCTACGTTAATTAATGAATACGTTAATGCGAAATTAACACGTTAACTTGCCCAGCAGTATATATTTTTGATTCAAAAGGGCAAATTTCGCCAAAAAGCGTAAGGTTTGCAGGTATGAATAAAGTTCTTGAAATAAAAAAAAAACTGCATTTCCCCCTGCGCCCCACCTGCAATACCGCTGCGCCCTACTAGAGGGGTGCGCCCCACAGTTTGAGAACCACTGCTTTAAGATGACATCTTTTTTGCCTCATATTGAACTTTTCCAGAGGCTTTTGTTGATGTTACTATTTCTGATTCACGTGTGACGCACAGTCATCCTCACCTCAGGAAAACAAAAGAGAGAACAATGAACAGATGTGTTATCATGTGAGCTATATTCTACAAGGACTGGAATACATTACTTTCTCTTTCACAAGAGTCTATATGGAGATATTCTCTTTGTCACTTGTCTTGTTTTGATTGAGTTAATTATGAAGTTATTGCGAAAGTCGAGATGCAGCGACTGAATAACGTGGTCACTTCGGTGTGAAACTAACAAAACGAAGCCTCAAACGTACAGTCTGCAGACACTTTGAGACAAAAAGCGACATTCTTGCATGTTTCAAATCAACAAGTTCACCTGTGCAGGAACTCCCCATCTCTCCCGGTGTGTCTTTCCCAGGTGAGCTGCATCAGTGACTTAACGAGTCACTCACACACTCACACACACACACACACACACACACACACCGGGGCAACAAAATAAATCTACAGACAGAGAAGAAGAACGCGTTGCTGACAGAACACGAGGAGGAGGACCGGCCGAAGATCGTGTTGAACGCGTTGTCAAGAGGTACTTTTCTCCACTTCGACAAGATGCTGAGGGCCAGCAGACCACACACACACACACACACGGATCTACCAAACTAAAATACTCTAAAGACAAATGACATGTGCTAACAACACTACCTAAATAATTAAAGGTACTCAAAGACTCATTGTTCTAATCAATAATTGTGAATACAGCAAGAAAACTGGCTGATATGTGATCAGCTGACAAACACTGATGGATGATTTAAAGAATCCATCTCTTCATCAGGAAATAAACTTGGACCCACCTAAAGATGTTTATTTAAATAAACAAACTTATTTTTAATAGTAAAAATGGCCAATTTAAATTTAGTGCTTGAGAAGTTTGGTGACCTTTTTGTTTTTCAGTTTTGAATCAAACCAAGCTCTGTCTATAGAATCCTTGACTTTCTTAAGCAGGGATACCACTTCTTCTTGAACTTTTTATGGAAAACATCAATGAGAGATTTGAAGAGGAATTTGTACAAAACTAGATTAATTTAAGTGTTTTTGGAACTCATTCCGACCTCATTTTCCGCTTCCTTTTGCTCACAGGTGTTTCAAAATGAATCAACTCCAGCTGCTTGATGACAAACGTTTCTCCTCCATCTTGGTCACTGCGTTGGCCCTGCTGTGCTCCGTCCGGGCTCTACCGGGGACGGACCCTCCGCTCCGTGGCGGCCACCCTTTCCTGTTCATGTGGAACGCCCCGACGGAGCTCTGCCACAGTCGCTTCGGCATGCCGCTCGACCTCTCCCACTTCCACTTCGTCAGCAGCACGCTGAAGACTGCGACCAACCAGAGCATCTCCATATTCTACACCGACCGCTTCGGCATCTTCCCCTACGTGGACGAAGACACCGGCGAGCTGTACGAAGAGGGCGTGCCGCAGCTGGTTGACCTGCAGGAGCACCACGAGCTCGCCGAGGAGGACATCGAGTACTACATCACCGGGAACCGGCCGGGCCTCGCCGTGCTGGACTTTGAGGAGTGGAGGCCGCAGTGGGATCGAAACTGGGGCAGCAAAGACGTCTACAGACAGATTTCCATCGACGTGGCCGAGAAGAAGAACCCGTTTCTGACCGAAGACGAAGCGGAGGACCGGGCGAAGATCTCGTTCGAACGCGGTGCCAAGAAGTACTTCATCCAATCCATCCGCACCGGCAAGAAGCTGAGGCCCAACAGGCTCTGGGGCTACTACCTGTACCCCGACTGCTACAACTACGACTACAAGCAGGACATGGCGGGCTACACCGGAGAGTGTCCTGCCATCGAGAAGGACCGGAATGATGAACTGCAGTGGCTCTGGGCAGAGTCCACGGCGCTCTTTCCGTCCATCTACCTGGAGCTGGTGCTCAGGGATTCCCAGCAGGCCCGGCAGTTCGTCCGGCATCGGATCCACGAGGCCATGAGGGTGTCGGCGCTCCCCAACCGCTTCTACTCCATCCCCGTCTACGCCTACATCCGCCCCGTCTACAAGGACAGTACGGATGACTACATGTCCGAGGTCAGACGCACCTTTTTGTCACCTTTTAGACAGGGTCTGTTATGTACTATACATGTTAAATACATTGAGGTCATTGAGGTTTTACTTTTCACTTCCTGATGTCCCTAGTCCCTAGAAGACTGCGATGACGACGCTACATGGACACAGGCTCTTAGTGTGCTCTTAATACAGTGTGTGAAACAAAGTACAGCTTCACGAGAGAAAGGATTGTTTTTAAATGATTGTAGTTTTCAAAGGTCGGTTTCTTTTGATTTCGCTGTTTATCAGTCAACACAACCGTGTGGAAGCACCATTTCCTGCTTTTCTCTGATTGGATGTCCGTCTCTTGTTTGTTGTTTGCAGTATGATCTCGTGAACACCATCGGAGAAGCGGCTGCTCTCGGCGCTGCCGGCATCATTTCCTGGGGAGACATGGACGTCACCGAGACGGAGGTAGAAAGTGGCATCACTCCGGGGCTTATTTCTTTTCAACGTAACTTCACATCGGCTAACTGACTTTATATCTAAAATCCCTTGTAGGACTCCTGCTTTGCCGCTCGACGCCACCTGGAGCAGGTCATGAACCCGTACATCTTGAACGTCTCCACGGCAACGCGACTCTGCAGCGAGGCGCTCTGCCAGGGCAAAGGTCGCTGCGTGAGGAAGCACTGGGACGACGACGTCTACCTCCACCTCGACCCGCGGCGTTACCGCATCGAGCGTGAGCGCCTCCTTGGGGGCCGGCCTGGGGGCCGGCGCTGGGGCCCGCTCACCGTGCGTGGCGGCCTCTCGCAGGATGGCGTCAACTATTTCGACCACAACTTCGACTGCATGTGCTACAGCGGGACGCCGTGCCGTGCGTCTGACCTGTTCAGCGACGTCCCTGAGGCCGTCGCCGGGGAGAGGAATGGAGGCGCTCACAGGCCCCGCCCCCTCCCGCTGCTGACGGTGCGCAGGCTGAAGTATGTCGTGATGAGGTCATAAGTTAATGGCACAAATCTGATACTCGTGATTCAGGACGAGTGGTCGAAGGCATTTAAAGAACAATCCCACTGTTTTTAATGTCTTGTTTGTTTTTATATTTCTGTCTGTGGTAAAACTCAATGACTCTTAAATGCAAAGGCAGGTTAAAAAAAACTTATATTCACAGAAATTTCTTTTGGAAAATGCACATGAGAACAATTTAAATTATTAATGGCTCTTCACATTGGGTTTTGGCATAGAAATATTCCATTTAACACATTTGCATGTTTCGTTAACGTAACACAACTCGCGGATTGCTCACTAGCTTATTCCTGAGCTTCAACTCAATGACTGAGTTTTTGCATAGTTTGACCATTAAGATTGTCTTGTAATTCAGCTGTACTTTATAAATACTTAAACTCAAAGTTCTTTCCTGTAGAGGCGGCTGGATCTGCGTTAATACAGGTCGGCCTGTATTAACGCCGCCACGTCGCCGCGTCTCCACGTCAACGCGACTCTGCAGCGAGGCGCGCTGCGTGAGGAAGCGCTGGGACGTCTACCTCCACCTCGACCCGCGGCGTTACCGCATCGGGCGTCGGCGCCTCCGCGGGGGCCGGCATACAAACGGACATACAAACGGCTATGATACGTAATGCAATACAATGAAACCATAAAACTTAAAATTAATCCAGAAAAAAGCTCTGACCTTGTTTGTGTACATTAGCATGCTAACCTAAGATGGTGAGCACTGTAAAAGGCAAACATCAGAGAAATATAGGAGTAGTACTGAACTGTTTACCTGGTTAATGTGACTAGTACAAAAGAAAATGGCGACGCTGTTATGGTGACATACACGCCAGTGGGACTGAAATTGTTGTCGCAGCTCCAAAGACCAACTACAGCATCCTCTAACGCTACACTGGTTCCACACAGTCATCTGGTAATAGCAATGTGCTTTTCTCTGCTGTGACTAGAGTGTGGATGAAGCACTAAGTTGTTAAATTTAACATATTTTGGTTCTATACACTTAACTTTTCTACAAATTGTTTTTTTTAGTTACTTCAAAACCTGACCTCAGTGAGTCCACCACTTGCTGTAAGTCTGTAGTTTATTGAGAATGTAGCCGCTACAACGACTGCAATGGCAACGGTACACTTAAAAATGGCCGCCGCTCTGACCGTCCTGCTACATTGATTTGAATGGTCCGTTCTACTCCGATGCTTTATTTCTGCTGTTGGCATTTTGCTCAAAGCCCAGTGAAGGATTGACAGTGAAGCATGAGCCTGAAGACACTTCAGTTCATATAAAGTGTCCGATATGAAACAACAAATGCATCCTCGTCAGTTCAGAAATCATGCTCTGTGACGTAACCGAGCTCTTCAGCCACTCTCTGACCGCCTTCAACGCCGCGCGCCGTCTCCACGGCTGGTTCATTTCCTGTGGACGGGGTTCAGAAACACGGCTGGAGTTCAGGATTTGAGTTCTCTTGTTACTTGGCAGAGGACCAGATACATTACATTATAATCCATCACATATTTGTTCAATAGGGGGCGCACTGAGGTGCGTGTGCGTGGTTTACCTCTCTTCCTGCTGCAGTAGATAGACACCATCAGGACGGTGGACGTGCAGTACAGACACACCACCACTAGAGGGCAGAGCAGCCCGACCACAGACAGAAGAGGAGGAGGAGGATCTGGAGAGGAAACCAGCATTTACAGTATTGCAGTGTTTTTTATCATGAAATTTACTCGCTGTGCTGCAATCCCTCCACTACAGATCAATAAGGAAGTAGAAGATATCCACTCGATTTCATTCTGCATCAGCCTCAAATCAACCCAAATATGTAAACTTTGTACAGAACGAGGACTGTGGATTTTGTCCTTCATCACTTACTTTGCAAGTTCATGATAAAAGGGATCCTTTGTACGAACAGGATTCATAATTATAATCTGACTAAATTGTTTTAAGACGGACATTAAATGCTGTGACTATCCTCTAATGCAGCCAAACTCACAAATGAGTTATTCTGAGTTGGGGCTTAATCATGCCATCGTCAGACGAAATCAATAAGTTTGATCAGCTGTATTGACATTTAAAGAGAGTGATCACAAGAGGCATCAACCTTCACTGGGCGTGTCTGTAATGATGCGTTCACGGGCAGGCTGGTTTCATCCACCTTTCGTAGCTATAACTACAAAAAAAGAATGCGTCGTAATTTATAGATATCATTTTGTATGTTATCCACGTAATCACGAGCGAGGATGGACAATCGACGATCTTTTTTCTAAACCTAACTGAGTTGTTTCCTGTGAAGATGGAAGTTTATTTTGAAAAGACTGTATAAATGTAACGAGCAGAAACTGACACGTGTTGAAAATTTGAAGTTGAAATCATCTCAATGTTGAGTATCGGGCGTCAGTTTGTTTCATGTCACCGACTTCCATTTACAGAGATGTGTTGCGGTGTGAACGCAGCATCGTTGTTCAGTACAACCTGTTCCGGGATAAAAACAACAACAACAAAGGCCGATAGTGAAGACACAACACGAGCTTCTAACTTTCAGTGGTTGATGTGGATTTGGGCTGCTTCATATACACTATTCACCACGTTCAGATAAAAGACGAGGTGGGTTAGTACATCAATGAAACTGTGTGTGTGTGTATAGATATGTTACCACATCAGACATATAGTGTTTAAAACACTAAACTGTTATAAATGTGTGTGTCATATAAGCGGTGTAATTTCAACAGACGGTGGAGGTTGGTGTCCTCACCTACTACACTCATCCAGGTCTTGGATGAGGTTGAAAACAGACCGGTGGAACACCAGTAGAGACCTTCGTCGGACCGCTGCACATCGCTGATGGTGAACTCTCCTGCGAGTCCAAATCCAATGAAGCTCCCGTTGCTGAAGAAATACACCAGTAGTGACGAACTCTCTCTGGTTTTACAGCGCAGAGTGACATTACTTCCTGCAATCACAGGAAGTTTGGGAAACTCCAGCAATACAGAATGATCTGAAAGAGACACACAGACCAGAGTCATATACAGACAGAGGTATTCCATCAGAACCATACAAACACAGTGACAGTTAGTTTCCGTACCAGAAACACTGACGTGGACCTGGACGCTCCTCTGTGCAGCTCTGGTTTCACACCAGTAAACCCCACTGTCTGATGGCAACAGACCTGGAATAATGCAGGAGGAACCATTGAATCCACCAAAGTCTTGTTGACCACCATCGCAGGTCTGTGTCTGTCCTCCTGCTGTCCTCTTCACCGCCCATCCGTCTACCGTCTGTCCATCGTCCACACAGCTCAGAGAGACGGCGTCTCTTCTCAAGAACAGCTGACGGTTTGGACTCACACTCAGAAGGACTGGAGGACACAACAACAGAGTTAAGTGGACGTTTGTGTGAATGTGTGTGACTCAATGTCCTTGTGTCGTCGTTGGCTCACCTACAGAGACGGTCAGCTCAAACAGCAGCGCAGCCAGGCCTGCAACGGGAAGACGGGGTTACTAAAGGTCAGAGGTGGAAGGACAGACACAGTAGCTGAGATCAGGCCCAGACCTTTCAGCCTGTGGACTTCTTCTACTGAACTACATCAGGAAACTGTGGGGAAATCCAAGTGAAATGTGTTTCAAGCGAAAAGGGAACCACACGAAAACCACAAGTAAAAAGAAGAAATACTTCAACAGTGTCGACTTCCTGCTGTCTGAGAAAAGTGAAGAAGCACATTATTAAAAGACACTTCACTCACTCTTATTACACGATTCAGTTACCTTTCAATGACTAGCTACTGTTATCTTAACCCATGACACTGACTAGTTATCTGACGAAATACTGTTCACTGACTCGCGTGTTGAAAGTTCCATTTCAATAGTTTCTGTTTACTTTCATCATTCAACCCATAAGACTGACTAGTTACTGATCACTGACTTGTTTGTTCACTGTTGCCTTTCAATGGGTAGTTATTGTTTACCTTTTACTGACTCGTTACTTTTCACTAACTAGTTAGTGTTTACATTTAACTTTTAATGATGAGCATTTTCTTTACTGACTAGTTGCTGTTTACCTTTTACTGACTTAGTGTTTGTGTACTGTAGTTACTGTCGTTACTGTTTACAGTTACCTTTCAATGAGTTACTTTTATACTGACTGAACTGTTTACTGTCATCATTCAACCCACAGCACAGACTAGTGCCTGTTACTGTCATCATTCAACCCACAGCACAGACTAGTGCCTGTTACTGTCACCATGTACCCGATAACACTGAATGGTTACAGATCAATGACTTGTTTCATGACTGGCTCCTGCTCTACGTCACCATGAACCATTCAAACCGCTTGTGACTCACCGAGGACCAGAGAGACGGACGAAGCCTTCATGTTGTCTGGACGATGAGTCCGTCTTTGTGCCGCTGAACATTTATAACTCGCAACATATTGCATCACACGACTTCTGGTTTCTTGACAAGGAGGAAGATCATCGGTGAGGATTCACTTTGTTAAGTGCAGACGGAACACTTCATCACCAACATCTGTGAGACATAAAGAAACTCACCACCAGATGTTCGTGCGTAAGTTTGAGGAACGAAGCTGCGAGGATCAAAGTGCACTTATATATAATAAGTAATATACATACATACATGTATACATATATACATATACATATATACACAAATATATACATACATATCTATATATGCTCATACATATACATACAGTATATATACATACATATGCACATATATATATATATATACACATATAAATATATATTAAATATTCTGATTCTGATATACATGCACATATATGTATATACATATATAAGTATGTATAGATTTAAAAAACTACATTTAATTGTTTTTAAGGCTTTAAAACCTGCAGATACTCGCAAAAGTGAATATTGTTTTTTTTGGATGATAAATTATTGATGCATTTATGTGTTCATCACTTTGCAGCCGGTAAAAGTGGATCGAATTGAATTACTTTTTTGCATCATAATTTATGAGTTGAATTATAAAGTAGCAAAATGGGAAATGCGCAAATCAAACGTGGAAATAAAAAATTGTTCATGTGTTAAGGACAATACTTTTGGACGGTACTTAAGTGAATGTACTTTTTTACTGGCTATAATTTCTAAATACTCTAAATACTCTGAACAGTGTTGCGCTGCAGGTGTTTGTCCTGTAGGGGGAGTCAGAGCTCCGTCCCTCCACACTGTCACTGATTTAATGAAGATCTGTCGACTGAACCACACTAAACACACAGAAGACAGGAAAACACTGAAACTAATACTAATGATGCACTGGAAAGAGTTTACAAATATGAAACGAATCAAAATATTTAAATTGTAAAACAGTGCCACCTTTAAGTCATTATTTTTCCCTGAGTCAGTTCTGGAGAAGTAACAGACCAACCGACACCAACCGAGAGTCAGCTGACTCTTCAACAGAATGAGGAGTCAACTTCCTGTTCAAAGACTCTTTCAAAAGGACCAGAACTGTGTTTTCTAAGTGGCTCCAAACAGCAAATACGGAGGCTGTTTCATATTTCTTGTGAAAAAAAAGGATCTGGCCAGAATGACAGAATTTGTAGAGCAGCCAGTAATTCATGTAATCTGGATGACATCATGAGTTTAAATACAGAAAAACGTAAATATGCATCTACACAATGAATGAAGTGTTCATGTGAGCTGCTGTTGATCGTACGACTGCGTTTGTGTCTTCACACTCGGCTGTCTGACCTCCAGGCGGCAGGATTTCTCTTCTGCTTTCAGTTCTGCTGTCAGAAACATTTTTCCTCCAACAGCGTTGGGCCGCGGTCGTGGTGCATCTGCTGCTGTTTCTGATTTCACAAACAATAAAGATCTGAGAGACGCTCGGAGCTCTGCAGCAACGCAGCACATGTCATTACTCTCATTTCATCATCGCTCAGTTTCCAAAGGAACTGCAGAATGCATCGTCTGCGCAAAGCGGGGACTGATGAAACACTGTGGTAGAAGCATTTGGAGATGTTCACTACTCACCTGAGAACTCAATCGATTGTGACGCTTCATTTCAAGGGTCTGTATCTAATTCACTTCACTGTCGAGAGTTGGAGAAGAAGATTGATACAAGTCTCCTGTCTGTATGGTAACTAGAATGCTGGTTAGCTTAGCTTAGCATAAAGACTGGAAACGGGGGGAATCTTCCCACCAGCACTGAGGAACATTTCACTGGAGTAAATACAGTGTTCATTGTAAAATAAGACATATTCTGTGGCGGAATGTGCAGAGCTGGGCTGAAACACACTCATTGTTCAGTCCTATGAATGACTGGATTTCAGAGCACAGTGAGATTTTATGTCGCAACACATTTCATGTCCTCTCATCCATATTCAGGACTCGTCAGCATCAGCTGGTCCTCCAGAAGAATCCAGTACTGACGAACAGCCGGCCTGTTGTGTGCTCTATGAATATTTCATGTCTGGGATGCTGAGGCCTGCAGGTCTGCCAACGGTTTGTGTTGTTGACTCTGGTCAGCGGGTTTCAGGTGAACTGAACTAAAGTAGCCAAAGATACTTATCAGTGCACATGAGAGGTGGAAGAGGTATTCTACTTGAGTAAAAGTAGCAACACTACATTGTGTACTACAAAGTATCAAAATCAAAAACATACAAAAGTACCAACAGTCATACAGAATGGCCCATTTCAGAAAAAGATGAATTATATATATGTATATATTAAAATAAAATATTTGAATTTTTGATGTTTATCATTGTTAATGTAAAGGTGGGGCTCATTTTAATTACTTCCTAAACTTCTGGATAGTTTAATCAATTTGAATTAAGCGTAGCTTAAAATGTAATAGATTTATATTTGGTATTAATAATAATCATCTACATAACATTAGAGTAAAGAAAATAGTATGTCTCCAAAATGTACTTCTAGTGTGAAGTAGCATTAAATAGAAATACTCAAGTAAAGTAAGTACGGTTCTCAAAATTGTACTTGAAAGGTGTTAAATGAAGAGCATATTGTTTCCACACAGCTCTCAACATGGTGGCTGAGGCAGCAGCTAACAGCTAACAGAGCTAATGTGAAAGCAGTGCAGAGGGGCAGTACTAAGAGCACACGCAGCCGGCCGACGATGTCAACAAAGCACAGAAACAGTTTTATCAATGCAACACAAGAAGTTTCTGAAAACTTAAGAATGTACTTTACTGGATGGATGGATAAGCGCTGGTGCAACCCGAGGGTGGCATGGTGGTGTTGTCTCACAGTAAGAAGGCTCTGGGTTGAAACCTGCCAGCTGAGGTCTGAGTGCTTCATCCTGAATACCAGAGATTAAGTTCAACAGGTTAATTGGTTAAAACGTGTTCATCTGTCTCTTTGTGTCAGCTCTGGGATTAACTGGCCGGCTGTCCACGGTGTACTCCAGCTCTCGCCCAGTGTCAGCTGGCATTGGGATCAGGCAGCAACCTCCGGTTCTGAAAAGTGAAGCCAATGCTGATGTGTCTTAAAGCGGCATTCTCTCTAATGTCCACCAGGGGGCGACTCCTCTGGTTGTATAGAAGTCTATAGAAAATGACTCTACTTCTCTCTTGATTTATTACCTCAGTAAACATTGTAAACATGAGTTTATGGTCTCGATTTCCAGTTTCAAGTCTTCTTCAATACAGCATGATGTTCATTTAGTACATTATGGTCCATTTAGAGTCACACAGACCATAAAGCAGGGGATGCTTTAGGGCGTGATTGACAGGTCTCTACCAGAGACGTATATGACATCTCTACGTCACTCCTCCTCAGCCCAAATGTGATCACTTCGGATCACTGGTTGCAAAAAAACAAGATGACGAGGAACAAAATGTCAAACTCGAGGCTTCATCAGTCCACAAACCAAGGAGGTGTCGTCACGACAACTACGTCCACTTCTCATGTACGGCCTATGGTTGGGATCCAGCGGCCCACGACTCTCTGAGGATAACAGCTCATCGGTAACGAATGGAGCGATCCAATGCAAGAGAGGAGGAACTTGATTGCGTGTTAAGGTCAGCGTGTTACCGACGACACTGTAGACATTATAGAAAACCAGCCATTAGTGTTCCAGATACTCTGTTAAGCCAAAGTGTAAGGGGGGGGGGGGTTGAGTTTGATCACACCAGAACAGCTGAGTGCTCACTAAACCTCTTCCTGGTGGAGCCATCCCCCTCCTTACACTGGCGGCCTGGTCCTGCCCGGCCCAGCTTGGCTCAGCCTGGTCCGCCTCCCTGTATAATCTGCTCCGTCAGATGGAAGCTGTGGTCCGGTGCTGGTGGTGGTGGTGGTGGTGGCGGGGGGGATAGGAGCTTTATTGTCCCCGATTCTTCCCCTTTGTTGGGGATTGCAGCAACATTTCTAGGTCACCGGCTGTGACTGAACGCCCCACTGCCCAAACTGATTCCTCACTGAGGGGGATTCATCCCCCTCCACATATCTCGCCCTGCACTTTCAGGAGGAAACACGATTAGAAACATGCTCCCAGCAACAAACAGCCGGGCGGCGATCTGCCAAACGGTTCCAGCTTCTGTTGTCTGTCAGAGCAGATACTTTATGGATGCTGACTCTCACACAAAGAGAGTCACACAAAGACTCTTTCATGGTGATAATTGGGCGGACGGGCTCTCAGATCCTTTTCCAAATTCACATTTCTACTCATAATTATCCTTAACCTTTGACCCTGATCTCCATCAGAGGGGTTAAGCACAAAGGAATGCTCTGGCCTGATGCTGCAATCAGAGCTGATGATCATGTTTGTTTTAGAGAAGAACATTTACGTTGCAGTCATTTAGCAGCTGAACTGTAAGAGCGTCAAACTCTTCACTATTTTCACACTACTGTATATATTTTAAATTTAATGTTGTAAATATCTAATAATTTACCAATAAATTATATTTAAAAAATGATCATTGTACAAAAACCAAGGGGCAACCTCCAGGGCTGAAAAGTATGAGAAAATTACTCTACTTCTCTCTTGATTTATTCCCTCAGTAAACATTGTAAACATGAGTTTATGGTCTCAATCTCTAGTTTCAAGTCTTCTTCAATACAGCATGATGTTCATTTAGTACATTATGCTCCATTTAGAGTCACACAGACCATAAAGCAGGAGATGCTTTAGGGCGGGGCTACACGGTGATGGAAGTTGCTACCATGGTCATGTTCAGCGTTCGGTTGAAATAAAAGACACTGAAAGGAGTTGGCTTTTCATTTTTGCTGGTAAATTTGATTTTAATCCATATTTCGAAATACAAAATAAACCTCCCAATTAATAATTCATGTTAACGTGAATTATGAATGCACTTTGCTAACTAAGCTAGCAAGCTAGTGTTAGCTGGTGATGCAGCCAGGCGGCAACCTCCTTGTAACACGTTCCTGTTACCAGCGTGGGCTCTCTCAGCACAACACGAGTACTCAAATAGTGCTGCTTACCGTTCTTTAAAGGACTACTACTGACCAGCAGGGGGCGGCGATTCCAGTTGCAAAAAGAATTCCAAATGTATAGAAGTCCATGAGAAAATTAACCTACTTCTCACTTGATTTATTACCACTCAGTTGTAATAAAAGCCACTAACGAGTCAGCTGTTCATTCCAATAAGGAAGCGGCAAATAGCCAAACTCGAGGTGTGAAAACATCAGTCCACAAACCAATGTGTGATGTCACGATGACTACGAAACTTCTTACCTAGTCTGTGGATGCAGCGTTACCTGATGAAGGTACTGCGCCCTGCTGGGCCTCGCACATCTTTAGATTGGAGGTCAGGAATACCGACTCGGAATTATTGACTTCGGACTTGCAGCATCAGTCTTGTTACTCTCACGTCTCTCACCACTTCCTGTATTCGTTCACAGTCGATGATTTGCAGTTTTTATCACGTTAACTTTGAGGTGCCTAAATCAATATTAAAAATGGGTCATAGTAGGTTCAAAGCTATAAGTACTCCATGGGCCATCACCCTTGTGTGTTTCATGTTCAAGTTAATATTTCTGCAGCTTTGTAACCAAAAAGGAGGAGCCAACAGCTTCATCTCAGTTTGAACAAAGTCCTGCAACAACAAGTCTCCTGTTGTGTGTCAGGAACTTCAGAAACAGCCTGAAGTTTCTCTTCTTTGTCCTTTCTTTGTGCTAACACGCAGTTTCTCTGGATGTGAGACTCAGCAGCAGACTGTGTGGGGAGAATATGCTTCAATCTGCAAAATTTCAGTTTGTCACGTGAGGGAAACAGATTGGATGTGAGGAGTTTGTTGGAGGGAGCTGCAGCAGATGTCTGGAGGGAATCTTCAGAGTAAATCACACTGCAGAGGAGAAAGAAGGAAAAGTGGGTCTGCAGTCAAGAGTTTTCCCTTTTCTTGTCAGAGAACAGCTGGAAACAAGGACGGTGATGTTAGAGCATCAGTCCAACACTTCGGTCTACATCTTGACTGTTTCAGGTCAGATTTGCAGAAAATGTGCTGCAGATGATGCATGCATATTATTTCATTATTTTATCTGCTGCAGTGTTTTTCGAGTCTGTCTTTATTAAACTAAAAAGCAAGGAATCTCAGACTGCCTGTCCTATGCACATGTATTTGTCCTTCGCATATCTTGAGAACTGTTCATCTGATCTACTTCACACTTGTTGGATGTGTTGCTGAGGACACAAAGATGTGCAGCGTCGATGTTGGTGGGATTTGGACAAAAGACACGCCCGCAGTTGATTTATTCCCTCAGTAAACATTGTAAACATGAGTTTATGGTCTCAATCTCGAGTTTCAAGTGTTCTTCAATACAGCATGATGTTGTCATGTGTATTATGGTCCATTTAGAGTCACACAGACCATAAAGCAGAGTATGCTTTAGGGCTGGCTTACTGTGATTCTACCAGAGGCATCTCCACATCACTCCTCCGCAGTCCAAATATGGTCACTTCTTTTCATTGGTTGCGAGAAAAACAACATGACAATGTATCCAAGATGAAGACGACGAAATCGATGAACTCGAGGCTTCATAGCATCAGTTCCCAAACCAATGGGTGACGTCACCATGACTATGTCCACTTCTTATATACAGTCTCTGGTTTATTGTCACGCACCAATCATCAAGCCAAATTCCTTTTAAGTGCAAAATTACTTCAATCAAGCATTTGTGATTTGGATAACCTTCTTGACGTCAGGATTTCTTTCAGGACGGCTGTTTTGTTTTGCTGTAGCTGTGTTCTGAATCAGTAAAGGGTCTCTCTGAGAGTGAATGTCTTTTAAAGGAATATTCTAGTAGGAGACTACGGTGGTTTTGTGCCTAGTTGGACAGCTGCTGCCAAATCATCTGGTGTATTGTATTAAATCTCTTAATGTGAGCAGTAACAGAAACTCACCCGAATATAAACACGGCTTCTTGGCGGCAAGCTTTCTGTGGAAATGATGCTCGTTACTTTATATTTCACGACTGTTTTATGATTTAGACTTCCCGACAGGACATTAAAAAAAATCAGCTGACTCTGCACCATCCAGGACAAGTGCTTTGGTTGCCGTGGGAGCATGGCTGCCGTCCACCAATCAGGGGGCAGCGATCCCAGCCCGCCCGTCTTATCCCAGAACACCGTCCTGGGAGCAGTTAGAAGAAGGTCAGTGAGCCTCTGTGTACCCGTCGCCCCATTGTTTCTGAATGAATGGGACGGTCTAATTACTGGAGCTGCGACTGGGGCCGCCAGCCTCGTTGACAAAAGACTCCGACATGCAAGTTTGGTGCCAGACAACAAATCAAGGCCAAACGGGTGATTAGAGAAGAATGTGGTTTACGTACGACGAGTACCCTCCAGATAATTCTGAGAAGAATACAATTAAACAAGAATGTCATGTCATTACCCACGGCTATAACTACAAATTAAAGTTCATGTGATTTTTATCTGAAATGACAGGGGGGGGGGGACATTGTCCAAACTCTGGAATCTGAATGGTGAAACTGAAGTACAGTAGGAATCTTGTTTTTCTCATTAAAGTAAAATATCAGCGTTCATGTAAATCCATCCGGACTACGAGACATTCAAATGTTAGATGTTAATAACGCAAAACCAAAGCCACTCCCCCAAAATTATCATTGTGAATGTAAACAACCAACATGGCTATTGTTAGTTACCAACCATTCCTTTAAAATAAATAAAAAAAGGTCTTTACCCTCAAACAGGCCTCTGAACAAGTGAGGACCGGCTAAATGTCCCCACTTTGCTAAAATGTCCCCGCTATGTGGCTAAAAAGTTCATAGTCCTCACTACGTAGCAAGGACAAAAACATACACACACACACACATCAACCTACTGCTCCTATATTTGATGATTAGATTCCAGTGGTGTCTGCACTGGGAATTTCCCTTCACTTGACCACTTTAATTAAACGTAGTCAACATTAGTTTTCAGATGTTTTAGCCTCGTATTGCTAAAGCTAGTGTTTGCTATAATATTGCTAAATTGTCATCCAAAACTGTCAGCAAAATGTGTTTTTTTTCTAACCCCATTTAGGAAGCTCTGTTTCTGTACTTCTAAAACCCTGAACACGATGTGTTCTATAGGGGTCCAGACTGCACCGGCTCAGACCAGAAACCATCAGAGACGACTTCTTTCACAATAAATGAGCCTTCATGTGCTGTCTGTGGTACTGTAGCACTGTTCACTGTGGCGGCCAGCTGAGAGGCAGACTCCCTCCCCGAGGACAATGGCGCGGCTGTGTCCTCTCCGGTAGTACGTAAGTAACGATGGCGAGAGGAAAACCAGCTATTTGTGCCGAGTGTGACGCAGCAAAAAAAAAAAAAAAAAAATTTTGTTTTGATGTTTTTTTGGTAATTTTAACAAAATGACCAAAGAAAACTGATTTGCATAATAAATGATTTTCTTGCATTGACATGTTTCTGCTGTCCGTCTTTGCCTGAGGAGGGTTCAGCTGTTTGCTGGACGAGGACTTGTTGTGTCGAGTCTGAACAGGACAGACAATGGCGACTGTGTCCTGTGGACAGACGGCGACGGAGAGACTGACTCTGCCTCTTTTTGTTTCTGGACTAACATGTTTCCCTCTATGAATAAATGAAATAATTGCTACATTGCCAAATTAAATACACATTCTTTACTAGTATCGGCCAAAATACAGCAATACGACCGCACCAGTTATCACTACGGCAACATGATGTTAACCGTGTTTTTAATATTTATTTTCACTGTTTAACGGTTCGTAGCAGGAAAACACAATGTTGAACTTTAAAATGTCAACAACAAAGTTATTGTATGAACTATAATGGTATTATTCTCGTGAGGCTGTATGAAAAGCTAAATTGTCAGCATGTTCTGTCCAAAACTTTAATATTGTGGCTGTAAGAAAATGCAGAACGCACATACATTTGTTTTTAAACTCATCACTTCCTGTTTAGAATTCAAAATAAAAGCCCTCTTGCTTCTGGAATATTTTCAGGACAGTGTTTTGGAAAATGCAGCAACTAGAGGATTGACTTCTAATTGTGGATTGTTATCCTTATTTACAAATGAGCACAAACTTCTTAACTTTTTTTCCATCTGAACTAAATATAAATGATATATATGATGTATTAAAATGAAACATTCCGGCCGTTATGAAAGACAAACGATGTAGAAAGAAGGACTTGTAGCAGCATCAACTTAGCTACCTAGCTAACTTTAGCTAGGCAGCCTGTTGAAGACATTTTATTTGAACTTTGCTCTGGTTTAGTTTCTCTTTCTCTGTGATGCGACACATTGAACTGTTCAATCAACTGTCTAAATGCACACCACGAAAAACATCTACTTTAAAATACTGTTTAATTAAAGTGACACTTTCTTGTGGCTAAAAAAAAGAAAAGAACGTCGTCAGCAAACACAAACACAGCACCAACGATTCAATATATTCCTGTTCGTTCCACTGACGCACTTAGCTCACGCTTTTATGTCCGTTAACTCGAGACAAATCACGGTTGAACTTTATTTTAGGGGTCTGTAATTTCCTTAGAATTTCCTCAAAAATAAGAACGTAATTTGGCAAATTATTAGTTATTATTAATGTGTGTTTTTGTATTTAAATGGAGCAGCTATTTACGGGACAGTTTACAACTGCTCTTTAAATTAACCTAAACTGTAACTCCTTTTCTCCAAAGGAAATTCATATGAAATGACAGCGTTTTAATTATCTCAAGAGTCTCCAGGCTCCACGTCTGCTCTCAGCTTCAGTAAAATACAGTCTCAGTGAACAGAAAGTAACTAAACACATCAAAGCTATGAGCTAAAACTGTCTGTGTGCTCTTTCATATATGAACTCTGTAAACAGTGAAAGGACGAACTGTGTCCGTCAGTAAACATGAACGTGTCCAACAGTTTCTAAAAAACCTCCGGAATCTACAGCCTGATGTGTCAACGCGTCCACCGATCAAACTCCTTCAGAACAACGACCACAAGAAGCTCCGCCCCCCCGACGCTGCTGATCTTTAACCTTTTGGCCTCAGCAGTGTGTCCCCACGCCGGCGTAGGAGGTGGACGCCTCCCTGCGGATGGTGCTGAACGGCGACAGCTCCAGCTCGTTGTCGGCGTGCTCGATTTCGGCGTCGCCCGCGGCGGTGTCGTCGTCGGAGGCGCGGCGTGATGGGCCGCACTCGGCGCAGCAGCAGCAGCAGCAGTCCAGGAGGGCTCTGGTGAACGGCTGGCACAGGCAGAACAGCAGCACCGGCGTCACCGCCGACTTGCAGAAGAGCAGCATCTGGCTGACCAGCTGCAGGATGTCCAGGGCTCTCCGGGGAATGCCGGCCGCCATGTACGCGCTGATGATGTTGCAGACGTTCTCCGGAATGATGCAGAAGCCGTAGAGGATGGCCAGCGCCACCACGGTGCAGTTCATCTGGCTCTCCAGCTGGATCTGCTTCTTGCCGCCGCGGACGCAGGTCCGCTCGGCGTGCCGGATCTTGCGCACGGTGACCAGCGAGCAGCAGATGGTGAACAGCGTCGGCAGGCAGAAGTAGCAGCCGAAGTACCACCAGAGGCGCGCGCCGTCGTAGGTGAGTCCCAGCACGTACAGCGTGTCCGGGAGGTCGGTGGAGATGCGGATCACGCAGCGCTCGCACGGCGTCGCGTCCGGCGGGTCGCCGTCCTCGGTGACCAGCTGGCGGATGAGCAGCTCGGGCAGCGCCAGCAGCAGAGCGCCCACCCAGATGACGGCGAGCTTAGCCGTGGTCGACGCCCAGTTCTCGATCATCTCGTAGTACAGCTGCACGTTGGTGGCGGCGCGGAAACGGTCGATGCACAAAGCGCAAAGCGTGAACGTCGTGACCCCGAGAGACGCCACCTGGGAGAGGAAGAGGAGCGTCAGAAAAACTCTACACAACGAGAAAGAATAAGAAAAATGAAACAACTTTCTGACTCAACAGCAGCAACCAATCAGTTTACTGGACGACAATCTGACAGGACGATGGTGAATAAAGTCAGAATATTCAAAAATATAGTCCAAAAATGTATTTGAGATTCAAGTCATAATCTTGAGAAAAATATAAAATATTAACAGATACATTAAGTTAATGAAACGTTGACAATTTGGGGGGGGGGGGGGTGTTAATCCTTTAAACGGCATGAGGCGTTCATGTGTAGAGATTGAGACATAATCTCATGTTTACAATGTTTACTGAGGTAATAAATCAAGAGAGAAGTAGAGTCATTTTCTCATAGACTTCTATACAACCAGAGGAGTCGCCCCCTGGTGGACACTAGAGAGAATGCAGCTTTGACACATGAAGCATTGGCTTCACTCTGCAGAGCCAGAAATTGGCGCCTGGCGTTGCCGATAGCAGCAACTTCTGACCACACTACACTGTAGCTGAGCTTATTCGCTCCAAACCAGTTGATGGAAATGCGCCAAACTCACATTTTCCTTGTTTTTTGGGAGACATATCAGATGTTTGCTGATTAAAATTCGCTTGACGATTGAATGGAAACTTATTCCATCACTGTTGCATTTTACAAACAACATAATAGATCTATATTTAACCCGTTAGTAATCACCAACATTTTGATTATTCACTAAATCACATATTTTGTCTCAGTAACTGTTTATTTAGTTGCTCAGCTGTTAATATGGAGACAGTAAAATGTTCATGCACCTTAACTTTCCTCCTCTCTACGTGAAGAACTATACGTCCTGCACATACACATATATATATGTATGTGTG
Source organism: Melanostigma gelatinosum (assembly GCF_949748355.1). Taxonomy (NCBI): domain Eukaryota; kingdom Metazoa; phylum Chordata; class Actinopteri; order Perciformes; family Zoarcidae; genus Melanostigma; species Melanostigma gelatinosum. The sequence continues at coordinate 2,283,600 of NC_136634.1, forward strand.
TGTATATATATATGTATGTGTGTGTATATATATATGTATGTGTGTGTATATATATATGTATGTGTGTGTATATATATATATGTATATATGTATATATATATATATATATATATATATATATATATATATATATATGTATATATGTATATGTATTTGCATGAAGCTGCAACTTACATTTCACTGTGCAACCCTGTGTTGTACAGTGAAATGAAGTTTGGGTCACTCTGAGTTGGAAGAAATAAGTGAGTTTCCTTGAAGGACAAATTGTCTCCTGTTACTTTCCTTCCATCACAGATCAACAGGATTCTGACACTTCAGATGACCTGATTATCTGGTGCTGAGGGTTTATTACTCACCTTTAATATTGTATGTCAGCTGAGTTCTGAAGCTGCTCAGTGTTTTATCTGCTTATGTTATTGGTGTTTTGTGCACATGTGGTATAAAACGTGTTTCACAGTGAATGTGCTTATTGTCTTCATCGAAACCTCTGATCACAAACTTACAAACACCTGCTGCCTCAAAACGAACATCAACTCATGTTAGGCTCACACTTCCGGTCCATCACCGGGCCCCACACCATCAGAACCCGAACCCCCGACCCCTCTCACCTCCAGGTAGGGGATGATCCTGCAGGAGAACTCCCCGAGCAGCCAGTCCTTGGTGAGCTCGCGGAACACCACGAGCGGCAGGCAGAAGAAGATGATGACGAAGTCCCAGAGCGCGAGGTTGGCCAGCAGCGAGTTGGAGATGCTCCTCATGTAGTAGTTGTGACACACAATGCACATCACCGACACGTTCCCGATGATTCCCACGCCGAAGATGACGGCGGCGACGATCACGACCGCGTACGCCCCGACTGACTCCGCGGTGACCGGGTAGAACGGGTTCTTCAGCTGCTTCCGTCTGGTCCGCGGGTTCACGGGCGCGAGCGGCGTTGCGTCGGGAAAGTCCGGCAGCGAGTACTCGTCCTCATAGTCGCTGGCGTTGTTGAGGCCGAAGGGGGGTCCGGCCTCTTGTTCCTGCGCCATGGCGGCTCCGTGTTGCGGCGGCTCGCTCCGCTTCCTCCTGCGCTTCTGCCGCTGACTGTGTCCGCTCCTCCCGGGGCTACACGTGCGTCCACGCGGGGTTTGTTGGAGCGCTTCTCCCGGACGGCATCCACCGCTCCCGGCCTTGTTTACATCCGCGCGTAAAACTTCGTCTCCGGATACCCGTCGGATGCGCCGTGCTCCATTTGGTGCGTCGCTTTTACGCACGGGGCGTTGGGGTATCCCCAACAGGTCAGAGGATGACGGGTTTACAGAATAGAGCCACGAGGACTGCGCGCTCGCACCGCGCGTCCCTCCATTGTCCTCCCCGATGTCTGTGCGCCATCTCCGGCTCTGCGCATTCCTGTCAGCGGCGGTGGACTCACGATGGGGACTGAAAATCGTCTTTGTTTTGTGCCAGTGGAGCTGACTCGCTGCGGCCTCGATGCACAGCCACAAACACAGCAACCTCAAGGATGGACGCAGCATCGTGTGGTTTCTGTCTAACCTGCGAGATCAAACTCCTGCGTTTTCCAAAATGATCGCTCCATCTTCTGATAATCGGTCCAAAAAAATGAAGCGAGAATCTTAACTTAAATCTGCAACAACACAAAAATGAATCAGTTTTCCTTCATCTTTGCGCGCAACCAGCTCCCACATGGTCTTTTGTCGTGTATAACAGGTGCACCTGTCGGGTTTGGTGGCGTCCCGGAGCGGCTCCAGTCTGGATGCATCACCAGAGACCGGAGCGAAACAAAAACCTTTAAACTGGGCTGGAAAAAAAGTCAACTGACCGTTCAGATCCTCCGCAGCTGAAGGTGAAGGAGAAGGGGAGCGAGTGGAGCAGGTCCAACCTCCGCCCCATTACGTTTCTGCGCGCACAGCAGCTCCGGAGGGCTCGGAGGACGGGGAAGAGCGAGGTGAAATGCTGCGTGTGGAGAAGCCAAGCTCCGTCTGAGAGAGAGAAGAGGATCCGAGAGGAGGAGGAGGAGGAGGAGGAGGAGGAGGAGGAGGAGGAGGAGGAGGAGGAGGAGGAAGGGAGGAGTAAGGAGGGAGGAGGAAGGAGTCATCTGTCAAACCTGCTCTGGTCGACAATAATCTGTTCGAATAACACTGAACTGTAATCTGTGTGGGATTAACAGGAATTAACTGCTATTATCTTTTAGATGTAACAAACTTTTCTTCATTCAAAAAGAACAGGAATCTTGATCATTTTGATGAGATGACTCGAATATAACATATATTTAAAATAAATAAATAAAGAAAGCTCTATCCACTGAGCAAAACACATTTTTAAACTACTTACTTGATAATTAAGAATAAAAGTTACTGACGTTTAAACTGTTTTGTAGTTATTTAGTATCAACAACAAATACAAATAAATATTGAAGACATGAAGTACTTCTACTACGCCCATAATAATAATAATAATAATCATTATTATTTATACCTCATATATAGACAATCTTAATATAATTGTTGGAATACTTCATGAATACACACATCTATGAATGTACATAGGATACTTGTGTACAGTATGTAGACAGTATACCTGCAACGTGTATTATTGTACAAAGAGTTTGAATCAATCAATCATCAGAAACTTCCCATCATGCCTGATGCAGCAAAAGTTCCAGCAACAACATGTTCGAAGGGAAGTTCAATGAATTCAATGAATTTTAATTCAATTCAAATGTCAGAGCAAAACTACTGACTGGTTCTGTGCGCCATCTAGTGTAAGTCCTGTGTATTACACCAACACCCCGTCTGACGATCTGAACATTTAAACTACGAGAACATTTAAGAGTTTGACTGAACAAAGTGTTCGAATCTCTTATGACTGCTGACCAGTACTAAGTACATCTACTGTAGTACATCTACTGTAGTACATCTACTGTAGTACATCTACTGTACTGAAGTAGAAATTCAAAGTAAGTATTTCCATGTTGTGCATTTTCATACTTCTCTATTACTACTGCATATGCATATGTGTTGATGTTGAATGTTTGCGATAAACTGAAGGATGAAGTGTTCCTTTATGTGTTGATGTTGAATGTTTGTGATAAACTGAAGGATGAAGTGTTTCTTTATGTGTTGATGTTGAATGTTTGCGATAAACTGAAGGATGAAGTGTTCCTTTATGTGTTGATGTTGAATGTTTGTGATAAACTGAAGGATGAAGTGTTCCTTTATGTGTTGATGTTGAATGTTTGTGATGAACTGAAGGATGAAGTGTTCCTTTATGTGTTGATGTTGAATGTTTGTGATAAACTGAAGGATGAAGTGTTCCTTTATGTGTTGATGTTGAATGTTTGTGATAAACTGAAGGATGAAGTGTTCCTTTATGTGTTGATGTTGAATGTTTGCGATAAACTGAAGGATGAAGTGTTCCTTTATGTGTTGATGTTGAATGTTTGTGATAAACTGAAGGATGAAGTGTTCCTTGATGTGTTGATGTTGAATGTTTGTGATGAACTGAAGGATGAAGTGTTCCTTTATGTGTTGATGTTGAATGTTTGTGATAAACTGAAGGATGAAGTGTTCCTTTATGTGTTGATGTTGAATGTTTGTGATAAACTGAAGGATGAAGTGTTCCTTTATGTGTTGATGTTGAATGTTTGTGATAAACTGAAGGATGAAGCGTTCCTTTATGTGTTGATGATGAATGCTTGTGATAAACTGAAGGATGAAGTGTTCCTTTATGTGTTGATGATGAATGCTTGTGATAAACTGAAGGATGAAGTGTTCCTTTATGTGTTGATGTTGAATGTTTGTGATAAACTGAAGGATGAAGTGTTCCTTTGTGTGTTGAATGTTTGTGATAAACTGAAGGATGAAGTGTTCCTTTATGTGTTGATGTTTAATGTTTGTGATAAACTGAAGGATGAAGTGTTCCTTTATGTGTTGAATGTTTGTGATAAACTGAAGGATGAAGTGTTCCTTTGTGTGTTGGTGTTGAATGTTTGTGATAAACTGAAGGATGAAGTGTTCCTTTATGTGTTGATGTTGAATGTTTGTGATAAACTGAAGGATGAAGTGTTCCTTTATGTGTTGAATGTTTGTGATAAACTGAAGGATGAAGTGTTTCTTTATGTGTTGGTGTTGAATGTTTGTGATAAACTGAAGGATGAAGTGTTCCTTTATGTGTTGATGTTGAATGTTTGTGATAAACTGAAGGATGAAGTGTTCCTTTATGTGTTGAATGTTTGTGATAAACTGAAGGATGAAGTGTTCCTTTGTGTGTTGGTGTTGAATGTTTGTGATAAACTGAAGGATGAAGTGTTCCTTTATGTGTTGATGTTGAATGTTTGTGATAAACTGAAGGATGAAGTGTTCCTTTATGTGTTGAATGTTTGTGATAAACTGAAGGATGAAGTGTTTCTTTATGTGTTGGTGTTGAATGTTTGTGATAAACTGAAGGATGAAGTGTTCCTTTATGTGTTGAATGTTTGTGATAAACTGAAGGATGAAGTGTTCCTTTATGTGTTGATGAATGTTTGTGATAAACTGAAGGATGAAGTGTTCCTTTATGTGTTGAATGTTTGTGAGAAACTGAAGGATGAAGTGTTCCTTTGTGTGTTGATAAAATCATCCTACTTCTTCAGATGAATAAATAAACTCTTTAAAAGCCTCTTAGATCAGCTGGAAAATGCATCGTCAGAAAGCTGAAAACAGACTGTTGTTTTTAGAGATACGTGGTTCTCACAGGACAGAGACGACAAACATGATGATCTTATAGAATATGATGCATTGATGTAGATTAAACTAACCAACAGGATATAAAGGAGTTACAATATAACATACACATTAATGCAGCAGAAACATCAGGTATAAAAGTAAGTTTTACATGCATGACTTTTACTTGTAGTGAAGTATTTTCCCATCGTAGTATTAGTACATTTACTTCAGTTAAGGATCTGAATACTTCCTCCACCCCTCCCTCACTGAGAGGAGGAGCAACACTGAAAGAGGAGCTGCTGAGTCACATTTCCTGAAATCAAAGTAAAGTTAGTCTGAGCGACAGCAGAGCTGCAGTCGAGACAAGTTTCTCTGTTTCTCTCTGAAGAAACATTCAAGTGAATCCAGCAGCTTCTTCTCAACAACACAACAGAGTCTCTGACAAACTCTGGTGAGTAAACTGTTCTACAGACTAAATGCAGTTCAAGAGAGAAACCAATACTGTAGGCAGGAAACATCAGTAACATCAGATAAACTAGGCCTGCTAGAAGCTCACGATGGAGCTTAATGGATCTGATTTCATCTCATGACTTTAATTACCTGTAAAGGCAGAAATGTGACGGATTACAACAAGCTGTTACACAATCTGGTAAATATCCAATGTGAGTGTTTCTGTAGTTACTGCTGTCTGTCTTTGTGACGCAGTTCAGCTGATAATATCTGATGCAACATAAAACTCACAACCACTGGAACAGGAAGTTCCACTGGACAAATGTTGAGCTGAGGTCCACGTGGTGACCGTGGGGTTGTGGAGAGAAATGATATATATATCGTGTAATAATACGTCTCATTTATGAAGTGCGTAGGATCCATACTTAAAGTGTACGTGTGCACAAAAGCAGGAAATGACGCACGGCCACTTTAACAACAATCAGACTTGTAAGACCTGATCAGCCTCTACACGCCCACATTCAACCACCAACTGAATACAAGCATTGTAGTAGTTGTGACTCATCAGCACTAATAATACTGCTGCTTTGAGAGTTGATGATGAAGAGGATTTAGACGTGCAAAGCAACATGTGATATGAAGTGACATTAAACGTGTGAGAGTCATCATATCACATTTAACTCCTACAATCTGACTTCAATCCACCACCTTGGGTCAGAGGCTCAGGTGAGACCCCCCCCCCCTCATCATCATCTCTCTGCTCCTCCTCTTCCTCCTCTTTGTCCGAGCTGACTCTCTGACGCTAAAGGTCTCCCTCAGACACTTCAACACAACAAGTGATGAAGACAAATACTAGCTTTGTGTTGAGTTGAATATTAAATCTGATTTTAAATGTTTATCCTACTTTGACAAATAGTTTTGACTCTAACAACAACATAAGCAGCAGAGTAGCAGTATTAGTAGTATTACATTAATTAATGTGTGATGTGACAGCAATGGAGGGATCACTTTGTGTTTTGTAGGGTTTAAATTATTTTTCTTATTTAAATGATATAAACAAGAACCAGATGTGTTGGGATGTTTTCACTGCAATGCTGAAGACATCAGATTGGTTTATCATTGTTTTATTTATGTATTTAGTTTATTCTATTATTAGAATAACTAACAAGCAGCTAAGAGTCAAATGCTACAGTCATAAAAGAGACAGACATGAACGCATGATGTCAGTGACTCATAGTGATGTCATCTCTTCCAACCTTCCTGTTGTCATGACATCATCCCAGTCAGGTGCTCAGACCAGGTGTAAACATTTAGAGAATATGCAAATCAACCACATACTACTTACTGTGTACTTCTACTTCAGATGGATGAGTTGTACTACGACATTTACCTGCAAATGTTACTGGTTTGACTCAACAAATATAACAGTTAAACTATGATGCATTAATATTCATTAAACTATCCAACAGCTGATTAGACTTTAAACCTCCACCTTGAACTGACGTTAAGTACATTTAAGAACATCGTGCTGATGAAGACTCTTTCACTCTTCACTTCATTTGAATGCAGAACTTTTACTGTGTTAATAGATTTACTGTTATTAAATTAATAAAAGCTTTTTTTTTTACTCTTGTTGTCCTCAGAGTGTAGATATGTCTGCTGCCAGCTGTCTGCTGACTGAAGATCAGTTTCTGTGCTCCATCTGTCTGGTTGTGTTCACTGATCCAGTCAGCACACCATGTGGACACAACTTCTGTCAAACCTGCATCACTCAACACTGGAACGTTAATGTCCAGACTCAGTGTCCAAACTGTAAAAAGGTTTTTAACACCAGACCTGAGCTGCAGGTCAATACTTTCATCTCTGAGATGGCTGCTCAGTTCAGACAGTCAGCTCAACAGAAAGCCAGCAGCAGCAGCTCAGAGCAACAAGCTGCCAAACCAGGAGAAGTTCCCTGTGACGTCTGCACTGGAACCAAACTGAAGGCCCTGAAGTCCTGCCTGGTGTGTCTGGACTCCTACTGTGAGACTCACCTGGAGCCTCATCTGACAACGTCAGGTCTGAAAAGACATCAGCTGATCGACCCTGTGGAGAACCTGGAAGCCAGGATGTGTACGAAGCACGATAAACTGCTGGAGCTGTTCTGTAAGACCGACCAGATGTGTGTCTGTAAGCTCTGCACTGTGTCAGACCACAAGACACATGATGTTGTTCCTCTGAAAGAAGGATATGAAGGAAAGAAGGCCGAGCTGGTGGCTGAAATTCAGCAGATGATCCAGAAGAGAGAACTGAAGATTCAGGAGATCAAACACTCAGTGAAGATCAGTGAGAAAGATGCAGACAGAGAGATAGCAGATGGTGTTCAGGTCTTCACCGCTCTGATGAAGTCTGTTGAGAGAAGAATGAACGAGCTCATCGACACGATCAAAGAGAAGCAGAGAAAGACAGAGAAACAGGCTGAAGGCTTCATCAAAGAGCTGGAAGAGGAACTCTCTGAGCTGAAGAAGAGAAGCACTGAGGTGGAGCAGCTCTCACGCTCTGAAGACCACCTCCAGAGCTTCAGGACCCTGAACACTGCGACACCCACCAAGAACTGGACAAGAGTCAGCATCCGTCTACCACATGAGGGGACTGTGAGGAGAGCTGTGAATCAGCTGGAGGAGACGCTCAGTAAACAGATGAAGAAGCTGATCACTGAGGTCGAGCTGAAGAGGGTCCAGCAGTCTGCAGTGGATGTGACACTTGATCCTGATACAGCACATCCCAAACTCATCCTGTCTGATGATGGAAAACAAGTTAAACTTGGTGTTGTGAAGAAGAATCTCCCAGACAATCCAGAGAGATTTAATTATTTAGTTAATGTTTTAACGAAGCAGAGTTTCTCTTCAGGAAGATTTTACTACGAGGTTCAGGTTAAAGAGAAGACTGACTGGGAGTTAGGAGTGGTCAGAGAGTCGATCAACAGGAAGGGAAGCATCACAACGACTCCTCAGGAAGGTTACTGGATGATATGTTTGAGTAATGAGAATGAGTACAAAGCTCTTACTGACCCTTCAGTCCGTCTCTCTCTGAAGTCTCGGCCTCAGAAGGTGGGGGTGTTTGTGGACTATGAGGAGGGTCTGGTCTCCTTCTATGACGTTGATGCTGCAGCTCTTATCTACTCCTTTACTGGCTGCTGCTTCACTGAGAAACTCCACCCATTCTTTAGTCCATGTCTTAATAGTAAGGGTATAAACTCTGCTCCTCTGATCATCTCTCCTGTCAATCACACTGAGTAGAACAAACACTTGATGTTCTACAGAGACTCTTTCATTTAATGCAACAAATCTATATTATTTGATTGGTAAAGTGTAAACATTGTTTTTGTTTGTTTTTCTGTAAATATTCCTTTGATTTGTATCACTGCTACTCAACTAAACATTTTACTGCACTGATTGATATTAACTAATAGTCTCATGTATTCAAATAACTGCATTACCTTCCATCAAGACTGTTAAATCATTAACTGAACAGAGAAATATGTATATTTTGCGTGTTACTTAAATGTTCCAAAATCATATTTTATATTTTGTGATTATAAGAAGTGTTGCATACTGACACAAATTACGAAAGAGCAGTTTATGAATAAGACATTTATTTCCTTTTATATCTTTTTCTTTTAAAATAAAAAGGATAAATAAAGCCACAATGTGTCTGATTAAGTTATTTGTTTCTGTTTGATATCGTCGCTGAATAAACAGCTGATGGTGTTTCTAATGACACCAAGTCATGTGATTAAAAACACCATCAGCTGTTCTCAGAGCGACTTGAGCTGACGAGCTCCAACACCATCACATGTGAGAGAGTTGGTTGTGTAAAATAATGTGGTGATATTTCAGGTTTGAGTTGAGTTCGAGCAGCTGATGTGAACACTAAACCAGTGCTACTAGTTAGTAGAGAGTAAATGATGTCTGAGGACGCCCTCTAGTGGACTTCATAACGAACTGCAGCCTGTGTTCAGAAGAGGAAACGCTCTCAATAGATAACTACAGTCTGATGCTGAAGCAGATCACATGAATGAGCACAAATACATCTGAGTCTAACAGATACAAGTACTCTGATGTCACTGATGAGCTCAGTCTAAAATCAGTGACTTTCCTTTAAAAGGACGTTTACTTAAAAAGATGTTTACTTTTAAAGTGTTGTACTTCAACCATTTTTTAAAAAGGGAGACTCAGAGAAGCCCATTGATCTGCTGCTGTGGTCCAATCAGAAGAATTCTTCTTCTCAGTTAAAAACTTATTTTCCTCCTTATAATACAATTTCACAATGAGGGAATAAAAGCTCCTTCACAGAGCTTCACTGAGAGGAGGAGCAACTGCTGACTCACTTCTCCTGAAGTGAAAGTAAAGTTAGTCTGAGCGACAGCAGAGCTGCAGTCGAGACAAGTTTCTCTGTTTCTCTCTGAAGAAACATTCAAGTGAATCCAGCAGCTTCTTCTCAACAACACAACAGAGTCTCTGACAAACTCTGGTGAGTAAACTGTTCTACAGACTAAATGCAGTTCAACTAAAATCGGACTTTCTAACACCTGTTTTATTATATAAATCATATGTCATAGAAATGTGTCATTTTTGGTGAAAATCCAAAGCGTACGTTTTGCCTGAACGGCAGCACAGAGGCATACATATCACCACAGTGACTGAACTCTTGAGGTTTGTCAGTCACAGCTCGTTTCAGCGTCACTTCATTTACAAACTATTTCTGACGAGTTTCTTTCCTGTCAGTGAACATTCAGTTTGTTACACCACACACACACACACAAGGCAGCAGCTGAAGCCAACAATGAGAAAGAAGGAAACGTAACATCAGGTGACGGTTAAAGCTAGATGACCTTTGAACTCTCCAAACAGAGTGCAACGTCCAACGTCATGTGGCAGTTTATTTTACTGCCTGTAAAGGACTAAAATAGACGTTTTATAACTTAGATATCTGTTACACACTTTGCTAAGTAGTCTTGAACTTCAAACCCTTTTTCATCAACTCAACTGTTTCCAGAGTTACTGCTGTCAGTAATAACATGACTGTTGTCATTATGAACTGTGTTTGAACATCCAGTACCGGCTCATAATCTGCTCTCGACTCAGACAGAAGCTCCTCGCAGGTTAAATGTTTATCCATCGTGGCCGTGAGGGTTGTGGAGAGAAACGTTACTCAAGAGATTCATAACATCACTGCGACATAGAGCACAATACAGCCGACTAGAACGACGTGTGTGTGTTTTGTTAAATGAATGTGTTGCTTGGGTGTATTCTCATGGCGTGTTTGATTTAGCGAGTTGATAACGAGCTTCGTAGGTTCGTAAAGACAAATAAGCAAAAGACACGCTGAGCATGTTGAACTGTGTTGGTGGTTCAGGCTCCAGCTCTGCGTCTGAGCCAGAGCTGCATGTGTGTGTTGTGGTGGATCATGCGTTAAGAACAATAATATATTTGATGTTTTATTTCTTTCCCAGGCAGCCAAAGGAAATGTTTTGGAAAAACGATCACCATGTTATCCCTCAGTTTCTGAGTTTGATGATCTCATAGAAATATCTGAACTCTACTTCAATCACAGCAGAGTCCAGGACCTGTCTGCACAATGAGCTGAAGAATGGAAGCTGCATACATTTAGATTGAACTCATTCACAACCTCTGCATATATTTGCTTTCTGACATTTTCGAAGTAAACCTGCACCTCATTCACATCCAATATGACAAAAGCTTTGAGGACTAATTATAGTTTAATTTTATTTATCAGAAGATATGTACCAACAGTTTTGTTTTGTCACACTTGTCCTCAATTTTGTCCTCAAGCGTGTTATTCGTATTTTTCCTTCAGTTCAGGATCTGAATACTTCCTCCACCCCTCCCTCACTGAGAGGAGGAACACTGAAGAGGAGCTGCTGACTCACTTTACCTGAAGTGAAAGTAAAGTTAGTCTGAGCGACAGCAGAGCTGCAGTCGAGACAAGTTTCTCTCTGAAGAAACATTCAAGTGAATCCAGCAGCTTCTTCTCAACAACACAACAGAGTCTCTGACAAACTCTGGTGAGTAAACTGTTCTACAGACTAAATGCAGTTCAAGAGAGAAACCAACACTGTAGGCAGGAAACATCAGTAACATCAGATAAACTAGGCCTGCTAGAAGCTCACGATGGAGCTTAATGGATCTGATTTCATCTCATGACTTTAATTACCTGTAAAGGCAGAAATGTGACGGATTACAACAAGCTGTTACACAATCTGGTAAATATCCAATGTGAGTGTTTCTGTAGTTACTGCTGTCTGTCTTTGTGACGCAGTTCAGCTGATAATATCTGATGCAACATAAAACTCACAACCACTGGGACAGGAAGTTCCACTGGACAAATGTTGAGCTGAGGTCCACGTGGTGACCGTGGGGTTGTGGAGAGAAATGATATATATATCGTGTAATAATACGTCTCATTTATGAAGTGCGTAGGATCCATACTTAAAGTGTACGTGTGCACAAAAGCAGGAAATGACGCACGGCCACTTTAACAACAATCAGACTTGTAAGACCTGATCAGCCTCTACACGCCCACATTCAACCACCAACTGAATACAAGCATTGTAGTAGTTGTGACTCATCAGCACTAATAATACTGCTGCTTTGAGAGTTGATGATGAAGAGGATTTAGACGTGCAAAGCAACATGTGATATGAAGTGACATTAAACGTGTGAGAGTCATCATATCACATTTAACTCCTACAATCTGACTTCAATCCACCACCTTGGGTCAGAGGCTCAGGTGAGACCAACCTTCCTGTTGTCATGACATCATCCCAGACAGGTGCTCAGACCAGGTGTAAACATTTAGAAAATATGCAACTCGCCGCATACTACTTACTGTTGTTGGGAACGTAGAGGAGCGTGTTTGGGTTATCAGCATCTAAGAAACTGAATTCTTGACATCAACAGAATTATTAATGTATGCAACAATTATTAATGATTGTTAATAACAACGGGGCACCACCCTGTGAACAGGGACCAATAACCAAACGATAAAACTAAGTCTCATAATTAGTGGCCACTCCTAATGTCAATAGTCTGCGTATGACTACACATTCAGAGTGCAAGTGAAGGTTTAAGTTCGAGCACAGGCCACTACGTCCAGTTATCTTACACACATATGCACAAGTAATCACAGACGACTGCTCTTTAAAGTACAACAGAGTTTATTAAATCAAAATAATAAATGATCAAATCAATTAATATTGCAACCAACAAACACCATCATGCAATTATATGTCTACTACCTAGTCAAATGAATAAAATGGGGAAGGCTATATGTATATAGCTGTGGATGTATGTATGCAAGTGTGTGTGTGTGTGTAACTCTGTGTGTGAAACGAGGGGGTTGTAACCTATTCAATGAGTGATGAAAAGGGAGGGGCCTTCTAGAACTACAGCCTAGAACTACAAACCAAGATGGCGGACTCGAGTGACCTAGACAAAATGGCGGAGAGGTGGCTGTGTGTGACGGCGCAGCACGTGTGTCGGGACAATAGATGGCGAGAGGTTCACCCAAAATCAGAGGCTCTGTGTGTGTGTAGGTTAAGGGAGAGAGAGAAAGAAAAGCTTCTGCGTGCGGTTCGCGTCGTAGTGAGAATGAGAACCGCTGATCTTATCTTGCACAAGTCTGTCGTCGTCGTTGTGAACTGACGGCGCTTATGCACGATTCTACACCTCACTCACAGAGCCGATTTAAGGAAGAGAGAATAAAACAGAACGAATTGAAAATAATCCCCAAACAAAACAGTTACAGCAGGAAATACACAATATAACGGGACTCCGTGGTCTGCGATGGTTGCGCAATACCTCGGTATAACGCGACAGTGACTTAACACAACAATATACGGGAATAACAACACATAAATGAATAACCTAGATTAAACTAAGATTAAGCTAAACTATGCCCAGACACCGTGAACTCTTACTTTGAGAAGCTTCGTTGCAAGGGCTCAGTTTCCGTGGAGGAATCGTTCGTTCCTCGAGGGGTGAGGGCTGGTTGTCGGCGCGGCTTTTGAGCTGGCGCGGACTCGGTCTCCTCGCTGCAGAGAGGAGGCCTGTGGTTCAACTTCGACTGAGGCACGTTATCGGTTCGTTCCTCCCGGAAATCGTCGGTGAGGAAAGAGGGTTACTCGTCCTTCTGCCGGTGGTGTGCACACAAAAGGCGGAGAACGGATGACGGAAGTTATTCGTTCTCGCGGGATAGGCTCCTTAAACTCAGAATAGAACACGGTCTGTTTCGACCAGCGAATGGCACGTGCGCGCTGAGATGAGGGTTGATGAGGCCGGCGGTCCTCGTGAATCTTCTTGGAGCCCGGACGAGGTCCAGAGGGAAGAGAACGATTCTCGCTGTGTTAGCGCTTATAACCAGGTCGGCACAAACAGCGGGGGGCACTTTCTTGGCCAATGAAGGGTCAGCATCAGGTTTTGGCCGGAGCTGGGGGTGTGGTCATCCTGGGTGGACAACGGATCAGATCTCAGGTCAGGCGGTTGTTGAGAGGGAAGACACATGTGAGGGGCTCAGCCAGCCAGGAGGCGTCGGCAGACCCCAACACTGTGTACTTCTACTTCAGACGGATAAGTTGTACTACGATATTTACCTGCAAATGTTACTGTTACATTGCAGATTCAGATTTGACTCAACAAATATAACAGGTAAACTATGATGCATTAATTTTCATTAAACTATCCAACATCTGATTAGAATTGAAACCTCTATCTTGAACTGACGTCAAGTACATTTAAGAACATCGTGCTGATGAAGACTCTTTCACTCTTCACTTCATTTGAATGCAGAACTTTTACTGTGTTAATAGATTTACTGTTATTTAATAACAGTTTTGTTTTTTCTACTCTTGTTGTCCTCAGAGTGGAGATATGTCTGCTGCCAGCTGTCTGCTGACTGAAGATCAGCTTCTGTGCTCCATCTGTCTGGATGTGTTCACTGATCCAGTCACCATACCATGTGGACACAACTTCTGTCAAACCTGCATCACTCAACACTGGAACGTTCATGTCCAGACTCAGTGTCCCAACTGTAAAGAGGTTTTTAACACCAGACCTGAGCTGCGGGTCAATACTTTCATCTCTGAAATCTCTGAGCTGAAGAAGAGAAGCACTGAGGTGGAGCAGCTCTCACGCTCTGAAGACCACCTCCAGAGCTTCAGGACCCTGAACACTGCGACACCCACCAAGAACTGGACAAGAGTCAGAGTTAGTCCACCTTCATATGAGGGGACTGTGAGGAGAGCTTTGAATCAGCTGCTCACTGAGGTCGAGCTGAAGAGGGTCCAGCAGTCTGCAGTGGATGCGACACTTGATCCTGATACAGCACATCCTTATCTCATGCTGTCTGATGATGGAAAACAAGTTAAAACTGGCGATGTGAAGAAGAATCTCCCAGACAATCCAGAGAGATTTGATTCTTGTACTTGTGTCTTAGCAAAGCAGAGTTTCTCTTCAGGAAGATTTTACTACGAGGTTCAGGTTGAAGGGAAGACTAAGTGGGATTTAGGAGTGGCCAGAGAGTCGATCAACAGGAAGGGAACCATCACACCGACTCCTCAGGAAGGTTACTGGATGATATGTTTGAGGAATGAGAATGAGTACGAAGCTTGTGATGACCCTTCAGTCCGTCTCTCTCTGAAGTCTCGGCCTCAGAAGGTGGGGGTGTTTGTGGACTATGAGGAGGGTCTGGTCTCCTTCTATGACGTTGATGCTGCAGCTCTTATCTACTCCTTTACTGGCTGCTGCTTCACTGAGAAACTCTACCCATTCTTTGGTCCATGTCTTAATCATGGTGGTAAAAACTCTGCTCCTCTGATCATCTCTCCTGTCAATCACACTGAGTAGAACTAACACTTGATGTTCTGCAGAGACTCTTTCATTTAATGCAACAAATCTATATTATTGGTGATTTATGGTGTAAACATTATTGATTCTTCACATTCTGATCAATGGGTTCTTTCTATTTGTCTGTAAATGTTTTTCTACTCCAACACACAGACATGAAGCCACTGATTGATATTATCTGATGTCGTCTCATTCATTCTAATAACTGCATAACCTGCCTTCAACACTGTTGAATCATCAGAAACAATGCACTCAGGAATAAGAAGCATTTAAACATTCCTTAAATATCTGGGTGCCAAATTAACATGTTTCATGTCTGATTATCGTGTATATATAATAACTTATGAATACTGGCACTAATTATTGGATAAAGTTGTTGTACCACTTATTTTATATTTTAATAAAAGGTGTTTAAGGGTTTTAGTTTTCATCATTTTGAATGACCAGAAGAATCAAGAGATCTCTGTCTGGTGTGTTTTTAGGGGTCAATAAAAGATGAATTATTTATTCATATTTGTAGAAAATGAATCAACAAAATGTGATCATGAAACATTCAGCTTCTGTGACCAGAGAAGGAAAGTTGTGTATCGTGTTATTAGTATTTCATAAAGTCCTCTCTGCTGATCCTCAACACAATAAAAACTCATGAAGTTTGAACTGATTTGTCTTTTTGTTTCACATTTCATCAAGTACTGTATTTAAGTAACATTATGAGGGAATTTACTTGTGTATTTCCACTTTATGACACTTTTTACTGTACTACACCTCAGAGGTACATATTGTACTTTTTACTGTACTACATCTCAGAGGTACATATTGTACTTTTTACTTCACTACATCTCAGGTGTAAATATCTTCTGTGTTTCTAACAACCAGCATTAATAAAAGAAGAAATAAAGTAAAAAACTCTTTCATGAGTAAATGTAGTTCTGCATGAAGACCAGATGATGAGATTAGAGAGACGACAGCGATGACTGTGAACCTACCAGAGGAGAGAGGATGGGGAGGAAGATGGTGATGGTGGCGGCGTTGCTGGCCACCTCTGTTACCGTGGTGACGATGATGCAGGAGACTGCGATTGTGGCCAAAACTGGCAAATCACCCAAAGGTGTCAGAAGCGTGGCCACCCACAAAGACAGGCTGGACTCCTGCGCGCACACACACACACACACACACACACACACACACACCTTGTGTAGCAAACGGTCTACAACTGCATTTCGTTTCGCAAACCCGTGTTTGTTTATATATACATATATCCATATGTATATATAAATATATATGTATATATGTAAACAAACCTGTGTTTGTTTATATATACATATATCCATATGTATATATAAATATATATGTATATATGTAAACAAACCCGTGTTTGTTTATATATACATATATCCATATGTATATATAAATATATATGTATATATGTAAACAAACCTGTGTTTGTTTATATATACATATATACATATGTATATGTATATGTATATGTATGTATATATATATATATATATATATATATATATATATATATATATATATATATATGTATATATGTAAACAAACCTGTGTTTGTTTATATATACATATATACATATGTATATGTATATATATATATATATATATATATATATATATATATATATATATATATTCGGGGTGTAACGGTTCACTCACGGCTCACGGACGTGAGTTTCTAGACAAACAAACAGGGTTAGGATGCACCCTGAACGCGTTGGTCACCACTGAGCTGATTGAGGGAAGTTTAAATGATTTTTAATATAAAAAGATTTTCACTAGTTTCTTTTCCTTGCAAATTCAAGACGTAAGATTCTAAGAGTCTTTTTCTCAGAATATTATCCCCTTATTTTATATATATGTGTGTGTATATATATATATATATGTGTGGCCTAATTAAAAGGATGAGACCAGCCACGAAGATACATTTGTATTTAATGTGGGTTTTATTAGATGAGCACTATAAACATGCTCCGAGTAAAGAGTTTGTAGTAAAAAGTAAATTTCTTCATTGAAACATGTCAGTCAGCAGTTTAAACATTTGTGCAGCAACATTTTTTATCTACATTTATTTAGTTTTACACAATAAATACAAATAAAATCCACAAAATCTAAAAAAGGGCCAAAAACGTAAATGTTTAGAAAGAGTTTTTTTCTTCCTTGCAGGACTCAACCGGTGGCCGTTGACCCGTCGGAGGCCGCGGAGGCGGGTTTGGTGACGGTGGTCTGGAAGATCTGGTAGCAGGTTTGATTCTGTCCCGCTTCAACCTCTGCTCGGTACGCCGTCAGACACAAATCCATCCACGGACGCTCACCTGACGACAACACAAGATCGACAAGATTATGTTCAAAAAATATAAAATAATAACAACAGATGTATATATAATTGAATGACATTATATATTGAGAAGAAGATGAAGAAAGAAGGAGGAGAAGAAGAAGAGGGAGGATGAAGGAGGAGAAGAAGCTCTAAACACTAAAAGTCACTGAAAGTTTCTTGTTAGAACAATTTCATCCTTTCAGTGGGAGCCTGAGTGATTTGACTGTTTATCGTCTGCAGCGTTCTCCCTCAAAACTCAACCAGTTTCGTGACTTCGGGTGTTCTTTTGTTACTGCAGACGTCTGTCGTGATAAGCGATGTGCTTTCTCAAAAACATTTGTGACTTTAATCTCAGAGAATTTAATTGAATTCTATGTTTTATGGAGGTTGGCGTCCATAAGTGCTGCAACACCGATATCTGCTGGACTGTCCCACCTGTCCCAGCTTCGCCATGATGGATGCAATCACTGATTCGTTCTACGTTGTCTCGTCTGAGCAGAGAACAAAAGCTGCTGCTGCTCAAACTAGTTTGTGTTCATCTTGTGTCTACGTATAAAACGTAGTTTCCTCTTTCTTAATTCACAGAAATGATGATATGGGAAGTTAAATGTACCAAATAATCAGATTTTTGTGCCAGTCGATGTTGTAAAATGTCAGTGAACAGCTGAAACTCTTCATCCGGACGTACCTGCGCTGCCCCCTGCTGGACAGAAGGAGTCCATCGTTTGTCGGATGCGGTTCTGAGCCTCCTGATTGGCCGCTACGTCCTCCGCCGACACGCCGAAGAACGACTCCTGATGACAGACACGAACCATCGTCATCATGAAACTCAATGTCACGTAGCACAAAGTGTTTCAGGTGGTTTCATCACTTTTACTTTTGAGATGTTTATTTGATGTCGTTACTGTCAACACAATTGTTTAGAAGTGTTGCTGATGGATTCAGGTCATAATCTCGACATATTTGAACTCTCCATGTTGAAACACGGCTGTTTTAATTGGCTGATCTTAAGCCGGGTGATGTAAACGTTAAAGGCTCGATGGGGTTATCCTGGTTCAATAAAAAATATATACGATACATTCTTTTGTTTTTCCAATTATTCGTATCCTATTATTTTTCTCAATTAACCACGGAATTATTTGGTCAATTAAATGTGAGAAAATACTGAAAACTGCAGTTAAAAATGTTCAAAAGCCCAATAAAGAGTCCAAAAAAGGCCCCAACTATTGATTTACACAAGACAAAGAATATCAGTACTTCCCCTGAGCTGAGACTAACCTCACAGTTGCAGATTCATTTGAATTACTCGATTACTCGTTTCAGCTCTGAATCACAATTTAAGACATTCGTTCCCATAAGAATGCTGCAGTAACTGACATTATTTTTCTTTTTGATTCTTTAAATTGAAATAACTTCAGAAATCCACAGAGAGGAAACCAGTCTGGTCATTCAGGTCACTGCAGCCACAGCTGTTGACAGTTTGGTGAAAGTTCAGACTGATCCAGAGTCAGCAGCATTTTAAATCCCAAACTCACGGCGTCTCTCCACAGGAAGACGTCCAGCGTGTCGGTGGCGTCCTGCAGCTCGAGCTTCATCAGCAGGACGAACTGCAGCAGCTGAACGCCGAGAGCTGAGGACCAGAGACGTTAACACTGAGTGATTCATTTCAGGGGGGGGGGGGGGTAGATCTGCTGCCAGGAGGCGTTCAGGAGCTTTTACAAAGCTGCTGAATCAGGACGAAGGAAAATGAGAGTGAGCGAACTGTTCAGGGGTTTTTAACGGAGACATTCGAGGACTCTTCTTGATGGTGCATTCAAGGACAAGATGTAATAATTGTTATTTTTAGAATCCAGTAATTGCAAAATGCCCAACACAATTCCTCAAAGCCCAAGGTGACATCTCCAAATGTCCAAAACTCAGATTGATGTGATATAAAACAGAGAAACGGCAGAAAATCTTCACACGTAGAAGCGTTCACTGATCCCGTGAAGTTGATTTTTCCAGACGGCAAATGTTTTTCACTGACGCGTCCCGAACCCAAACCCAGCCAACAGAAACGCTCTCATGGTCTCAATGCAGCGATGTACTCACATCGCGTCTCAGCTGCGCCTCTAACGTGCAACAGACACCTGAAGCGTCGATTCTCAGGACAATAACGTGTAAATCCGAGGTTGACACCCAATAAAACACTCCTGTTTTACCACAATTAACTACATTTTTATCTTTATTTTATCATTTTAATTATTAAACTTCTTTATCATACCATCTGTGTTGTTATCTGACCTTGTTCTCTGTTTTTATTGCCTCTGATGGCTTGTTGGCTCCTTTACTGCTGTTTATCCATTGATTCTGTGTTGTGTCATCATACGACTGTGTAAAGCGTTCGTGTTTTATTATTTTTAATAATTAATAATAATTTTTATTTTAAGGTGCCAGATCCGAGATTGGGAGCATTTCGTCTTCCTCTCAAGGGCTCTCAACATGTCGACTGTGGGACGGCGGCTAGAAGCTAACAGCGCAAACAACGGCAACAGTGCTGACAGAGCGAACGGCTCTATGATAAACTCTGAGGGAGCAGTTCGGATTGTGAGCGGGGAAAGAGAGGAACTGGGCAGGACGTTTGGCAGCTCCTTTGATGCTTTGAAACGCTCGGACCAGACGGAAAAGAAACGGACAGTCGTGACCTGAGCGCTGTTGACGTTTGCGGTCTAGATACGGTCTAGATACGGGGTTTGAGGGTTTCTTTGGGGGAGTTTTTCCTGTTCTGTTGCAGGCGGCAACCTCCGGTTCTGTAGAGTGAAGTCAAAGCTTCATGTGTTAAAGCTGCATTCTCTCTAGTGTCCACCAGGGGGCGACTCCTCTGGTTGTATAGAAGTCTATAGAAAATGACTCTACTTCTCTCTTGATTTATTACCTCAGTAAACATTGTAAACATGAGTTTATGTCTCAATCTCTAGTTTCAAGTCTTCTTCAATACAGCATGATGTTCATTTAGTACATTATGGTCCATTTAGAGTCACACAGACCATAAAGTGGAGTATGCTTGTGACGATGACTACGTCCACTTCCTATAGATGGTCTATGCTCTGATGTCTGGGTCAGAGGACATCGTATGATGAACAGATTGTAAAGCCTCTGAGGAAAAGTTGTGATTTTGGGTCTTACAAATGAAATTGAGCAGAAGACAACCGAGCTGTTTCCTGTGTGCTCTCCAGCTTTGACTGAACTCTCCACTCACCTTCTGCAACGATCTTCTCATCGATCAGCTCGACTCCTTCGGCACACGAAGGTTCCCTCACCTCGACCTCGGAGCACCGCTTACACCTGAAACCACGAGGAGAACAGAACCAGAAAACAGGGACGATCGAAAGTGAAACCGTTTGTAAAACATCAACATGATTTAAATGGCGTTTATGAAGCTGCAACTGATGATTATAATACTCTAAATGCTGTCACATGGTTTATAAATACTTTGTGAAGCATCTGTAAACATCATTTAGACTTTATTTTAGACAATTTCTTCAAGGTTTACAAAACATTTGGTAATCATACAAACAAACAAATACTTATAACAGTTCATAAAATGTTACAATACGTTTAACAATAAGCTGTTAATATAATCAGAATGTTGTGACATGATTAAATAACATACATTATCGCATTAATGATGCTTACTATTAGTAAGCATCATTTCACTGCTGGCAGTAGATGAGCCATTGACTGAGGGAGCGGTCAGTATGTTACTTATTACAGAGACAGTGTCGTAGGAGGATCGGTGTCTCTGACCCGTAGTATCTCTTCCTGCCTCTGAACAGGAACGGTGACGACAGGTCGAGCAGAGTCATGTGACCTCCCGATGACATCACGGGGACGATGTTCTGGTAGCTGGCGGCGAGTCGGCACGTTTCCTCCAGAGTGGAACCTGCAGGACGAAACAAAGCCTCCGTCACCAGGTGTCTGAAGGGTTAAACTGTACGACTGAGAATAAACAGCGCTCTGGTTTGAGACGTTACCCATGAGGAAGATGAGCTCTCTGTGTTTGTTCTCATACAGGAGCTGCGTGGACAGGTGGACACTCAGAGACCGTCTCGGGGACGTCAGGGAATTTCCGTAGCCGAGGACCCGTCCAGAGAGCGCCCACCGCGGGAAGATGCACGGTTCAGAGTCCTGGGACGCCTCGGAGAAGAGACCCGCCACCAGTTCATCGTCTGGGACGTCCTGCCTGAGATCAGACATCAGACATTTACTTACATCTCAAAACACAGATATTATACAGGAACGGACAGAAACAGCAGCAAGAACCAATGTTATTGTTTTAATGATGTTGAGAATAATATAGAGACAGAAGAGAGAGGGAAGCCTGGGCACATAAAACCAATAAAACAGCATAATAAATCATTATTATATTATCATTATGAAACCCCAAAACAACAAAGAAGAAACTCAGCACATTAAATGTATTTAAATAAAAAGAAACCAAAAAGAACCACAGTGATGAGTCCATTAACATTGTGACGCTTTGAAAGGCCAGTGTGAGTGAGTGAGTGAGTGAGAGAGAGAGTGAGTGAGTGAGAGTGTGAGTGAGTGAGAGAGTGAGTGAGTTAGTGAGTGAGAGAGTGAGTGAGTGAGTGAGTGAGAGTGTGAGTGAGTGAGAGAGTGAGTGAGTTAGTGAGTGAGAGAGTGAGTGAGTGAGAGAGTGTGAGTGAGTGAGTAAGAGTGAGAGAGTGAGTGAGAGAGAGTGAGTGAGTGAGAGAGTGTGAGTGAGTGAGTGAGAGAGTGTGAGTGAGTGAGTGAGAGTGAGAGTGAGAGAGTGAGAGAGAGAGAGAGTGTGAGTGAGTGAGTGAGCGAGTGTGACAGTGTGTGAGAGAGTGAGAGTGACAGTGTGTGAGTGAGAGAGTGAGTGACAGTGTGTGAGTGAGTGAGTGTGAGTGAGTGAGAGAGTGAGTTAGTGTGAGTGAGCGAGTGTGAGTGAGTGAGTGAGAGTGAGAGAGTGAGTGAGAGAGAGAGAGTGAGTGAGTGAGAGAGTGTGAGTGAGTGAGTGAGTGAGAGAGAGTGTGAGAGAGTGAGAGAGTGAGAGTGACAGTGTGTGAGTAAGTGAGAGTGAGTGAGTGAGTACGTGAGTGAGAGTGAGTGAGAGAGTGACAGTGTGTGAGTAAGTGAGAGTGAGTGAGTGAGTGAGTGAGTGAGAGAGTGAGAGAGTGACAGTGTGTGAGTAAGTGAGAGTGAGTGAGAGAGAGAGAGAGAGTGAGAGTGTGTGAGTGTGTGTGAGTGAGTAAGTGAGTGAGAGAGTGAGAGTGAGAGAGTGACAGTGTGTGAGTAAGTGAGAGTGAGTGAGTGAGTACGTGAGTGAGAGTGAGTGAGAGAGTGAGAGAGTGACAGTGTGTGAGTAAGTGAGAGTGAGTGAGTGAGTGAGTGAGAGAGAGAGAGTGAGAGTGAGTGAGAGAGTGTGAGTGAGTGAGTGAGTGAGAGTGAGAGTGAGAGAGTGTGAGTGAGTTAGTGAGTGAGAGAGTGTGAGTGAGTGAGTGAGAGAGAGAGAGTGTGAGAGAGTGAGAGAGTGAGAGTGACAGTGTGTGAGTAAGTGAGAGTGAGTGAGTGAGTACGTGAGTGAGAGTGAGTGAGAGAGTGAGAGTGAGAGAGTGACAGTGTGTGAGTAAGTGAGAGTGAGTGAGTGAGTGAGTGAGTGCGTGAGTGAGTGAGAGAGTGAGAGAGTGACAGTGTGTGAGTAAGTGAGAGTGAGTGAGAGAGAGAGAGAGAGTGAGAGTGTGTGAGTGTGTGTGAGTGAGTAAGTGAGTGAGAGAGTGAGAGTGAGAGAGTGACAGTGTGTGAGTAAGTGAGAGTGAGTGAGTGAGTACGTGAGTGAGAGTGAGTGAGAGAGTGAGAGTGAGAGAGTGACAGTGTGTGAGTAAGTGAGAGTGAGTGAGTGAGTGAGTGAGAGAGAGAGAGTGAGTGAGAGTGAGTGAGAGAGTGAGAGAGTGACAGTGTGTGAGTAAGTGAGAGTGAGTGAGAGAGAGAGAGAGAGAGTGAGAGTGTGTGAGTGTGTGAGAGTGTGTGCCTACATCTTGGTGCACTTGCTGCAGTAGAGTTTCAGAGCCTGGTGGAGTCTGCGGGGCTCGTAGGATCTCAGCTGGACTCTGACGTGGTGAACTCGACCCGGATCGGACCGCTTCAGTTCGGACAGCGTCACCGGCTGCGTGTCGTGACCACAGCTTCTCTCTGACACACACGATTCACACAGCGACAGATTACACACACACACACACACGATTCACACAGTGACAGATTACACACACACACACACACGATTCACACAGTGACAGATTACACACACACACACACACGATTCACACAGCGACAGATTACACACACACACACACACGATTCACACAGTGACAGATTACACACACACACACACACGATTCACACAGCGACAGATTACACACACACACACACACACACGATTCACACAGCGACAGATTACACACACACACACGATTCACACAGCGACAGATGTTTTTAAGACTTCAGAAGACCTGCAGATTCACTGCATCACTCGAGGGTCTGTGGATCACCATCCATAAACGTTTAGGACGTCACTGAACAGATTCAGATCATATTTCAGCGTACGAAGCGTCTTATTGCTCCACTGTTGAACGTGTACTGTAACGTGTACTGTAACTGATGAACGTGTACTGTAACGTGTACTGTAACTGACGAACATGTACTGTAACTGTTGAACGTGTACTGTAACGTGTACTGTAACTGTTGAACGTGTACTGTAACGTGTACTGTAACTGTTGAACGTGTACTGTAACTGTTGAACGTGTACTGTAACTGTTGAACGTGTACTGTAACATGTACTGTAATTGACGAACGTGTACTGTAACAGAAGAACGTGTACTGTAACTGTTGAACGTGTACTGTAACGTGTACTGTAACTGTTGAACGTGTACTGTAACTGATGAACGTGTACTGTAACGTGTACTGTAACTGATGAACGTGTACTGTAACTGTTGAACGTGTACTGTAACTGATGAACGTGTACTGTAACATGTACTGTAACTGATGAACGTGTACTGTAACTGTTGAACGTGTACTGTAACTGATGAACGTGTACTGTAACATGTACTGTAACTGATGAACGTGTACTGTAACTGTTGAACATGTACTGTAACTGATGAACGTGTACTGTAACGTGTACTGTAACTGATGAACGTGTACTGTAACTGTTGAACGTGTACTGTAACTGATGAACGTGTACTGTAACATGTACTGTAACTGATGAACGTGTACTGTAACTGTTGAACGTGTACTGTAACTGATGAACGTGTACTGTAACATGTACTGTAACTGATGAACGTGTACTGTAACTGTTGAACGTGTACTGTAACTGATGAACGTGTACTGTAACATGTACTGTAACTGATGAACGTGTACTGTAACTGATGAACGTGTACTGTAACTGTTGAACGTGTACTGTAACTGTTGAACGTGTACTGTAACTGTTGAACGTGTACTGTAACTGATGAACGTGTACTGTAACTGATGAACGTGTACTGTAACTGATGAACGTGTACTGTAACTGATGAACGTGTACTGTAACGTGTACTGTAACTGATGAACGTGTACTGTAACGTGTACTGTAACTGATGAACGTGTACTGTAACTGTTGAACGTGTACTGTAACTGATGAACGTGTACTGTAACTGATGAACGTGTACTGTAACTGATGAACGTGTACTGTAACGTGTACTGTAACTGATGAACGTGTACTGTAACGTGTACTGTAACTGATGAACGTGTACTGTAACGTGTACTGTAACTGTTGAACGTGTACTGTAACTGATGAACGTGTACTGTAACATGTACTGTAACTGACGAACGTGTACTGTAACAGAAGAACGTGTACTGTAACTGTTGAACGTGTACTGTAACTGTTGAACGTGTACTGTAACTGATGAACGTGTACTGTAACATGTACTGTAACTGATGAACGTGTACTGTAACGTGTACTGTAACTGATGAACGTGTACTGTAACTGTTGAACGTGTACTGTAACTGATGAACGTGTACTGTAACTGATGAACGTGTACTGTAACGTGTACTGTAACTGATGAACGTGTACTGTAACTGATGAACGTGTACTGTAACGTGTACTGTAACTGATGAACGTGTACTGTAACGTGTACTGTAACTGATGAACGTGTACTGTAACTGTTGAACGTGTACTGTAACTGATGAACGTGTACTGTAACTGTTGAACGTGTACTGTAACTGATGAACGTGTACTGTAACTGATGAACGTGTACTGTAACGTGTACTGTAACTGATGAACGTGTACTGTAACGTGTACTGTAACTGATGAACGTGTACTGTAACGTGTACTGTAACTGATGAACGTGTACTGTAACTGTTGAACGTGTACTGTAACTGATGAACGTGTACTGTAACTGATGAACGTGTACTGTAATGTGTACTGTAACTGTTGAACGTGTACTGTAACTGATGAACGTGTACTGTAACTGATGAACGTGTACTGTAACGTGTACTGTAACTGTTGAACGTGTACTGTAACTGATGAACGTGTACTGTAACTGATGAACGTGTACTGTAACGTGTACTGTAACTGATGAACGTGTACTGTAACGTGTACTGTAACTGTTGAACGTGTACTGTAACGTGTACTGTTACTGATGAACGTGTACTGTAACGTGTACTGTAACTGTTGAACGTGTACTGTAACGTGTACTGTAACTGATGAACGTGTACTGTAACGTGTACTGTTACTGATGAACGTGTACTGTAACGTGTACTGTAACTGATGAACGTGTACTGTAACGTGTACTGTAACTGTTGAACGTGTACTGTAGCGTGTACTGTAACGTGTACTGTTACTGATGAACGTGTACTGTAACATGTACTGTAACTGTTGAACATGTACTGTAACGTGTACTGTAACTGATGAACGTGTACTGTAACGTGTACTGTTACTGATGAACGTGTACTGTAACGTGTACTGTAACTGATGAACGTGTACTGTAACTGATGAACGTGTACTGTAACTGATGAACGTGTACTGTAACGTGTACTGTAACTGTTGAGCTGCTGCAGCGTGTTGAGTTTCGTACCTGTGCTGCACTTCGTCGTCTCAGCCACTAAAAGCAGAAACACGGGAAACATCAAGGACAGAGCAACAGGTACAGGATACACAAATCAACACGAGGTGCAAGTAGCACACACTACTCTGCTGAGCTGCCGAAAAACAATCCCCCGATCCGAGGAGCATTTTATTAGAAGGCCTTAAACGACAGCGTCTGTGACTCATCATCACAATCACCACCGATATATTACTGCAGCTCCCAGAGAACTACCGAGAGACCAAAAACTGATGAAAGATTGCAGTTTTTATTTAGTTTCTACTGAAACAGTCGTTCTATTCACGCAAATAGAAGCAAACAATAAACGAGCAGAAAACAAACAAGAGAAAATCAGGACGTACGTTGAGTTAAAAATACACTGTGAATCTAAGAGACCTTAGTTTAGTTTCATTTAAACCGTAAACTGTTTTGCGATGTTATTCTTGAAAGAAACACGAGGTTTTCTGCTCCAGAAACAGATGTTCCGTCAGCACAACTTGTTGAAAACGACACATTTCCTGTCGTTTGGCCCGTTACGCCTCATGTCTGTCTATGTGGGCCACAGTGAAGAAGGCTTGGCGACCCCTGGCTCATAATAAGAATGGTGCATGTGTCATGAACTCTTCCTCCCTGCTGCTCCGCTAGCTTTGCTACTAGAAGACCTGCTTCTGAAGACAAATTGTTGGTGAGTGTTGATAAAGGTGAAGCGCGTGCTTTTAGAAAGACGCTGCTAATGGAAGCGGCTCCGAGCAGCTTCCGTCCGTCCGTCCTCGTCCCTCTGAGCAGTCAGGATGTTCATATTCACGCTGCTGGCCAACACGTTTTATGTTTCATCCTTTTCATCAAAGGCCGGCGGGCGGCCGCCACTCACACCGCTCTCTCTCTGCTTTTTGTATTTCAGTCACGCAATGACAATATTTGGATTCTTCCCTCTTCGTCGTGTTTTCATCACAAAGGAGTTTTACTGTAACAACGAGTTTGACGGTGTCTCATTGTTTGGTCACCTCACTGAGTGAAGAGCTGTGCTTCTCTTTGCTGTCTGCACGGTCAGCGTTAATCTCTACTGTCGCATAAAGAGCAGATCACATGAAATAAACAGCCTCAGAAGAACCGAGGCTTTAGGTGGTACGTCCACCAAAACCTCCAGATAGAAATTCATATCAACGTTTCTGTTTTTCATTACAGGCAAACAAATGTATTTTTCATGCACCGATGGATTTAGAGATTTCGGTCTAATTTGCTTCAATAACTCGTCTTCTCTCAGACGAGCGGAGTCCGTTTACATCTGTAGAAGTTTACCAAAAGTTACCATTACATCATGCCTCATTTATCGAAACATACATATAGAAGACTAAAATAATCGATATGAAATGTAAAATGTTTAGTATGTCACAACACATCGAATTTCAAATGCAGAATGCCAAAAAGTCGCATTTTGAAAGCCAGAATGCGCTTTCTGGCTATTCTGACCCACAATCCTTTGCGCTGCAGATACATCAGCAAAGAGGCACACGAGGACGTAGTATGACGCAGTTGAATGCACGGCGCATGGAACAGTTTGTACAAGTGTGTGATTTGGAATTTGAGTTCATCTCAGTGGACGAAGAGGTTTTTGGGTATTTGATGCTCAGGTGGAGCCGTGTTCTTACCGGGAGACTGTGGGGGGGTGCTCCAGACCTCCATCAGCAGGGAGTCATTCAGCTCGGAGAAGTCGTCCTCGGCCTCCTCTGGGACGGCCTCCATCACTCTGCAGATACAGTCACAAGGAAGAGAAGGACTTCACACACACATACATCAATTCAGAGAATACAGTCAAATGTTGTTGTGCTTTTTCCATGAAAACAGGTATTCTGTGATCCAATAAAGCAGCAGAACCAGAACCAGTAAGCAGCAGCTTTCTACAAAGGTGTATTTGTCCCTCGTCTCCTGCCGTACCTCTTCAGCTCCTGCACGTCCTGGCTGTTTTCCGGGAGAACCCGGATCCCCCTGCCGTACACCGTCCCCCCGTGCAGGTGGAACAACAGGTGATCCACCCCCTCTCCCTCCGACCGGCTCCTGCCCGGTCCCTTACTGGATCCTGGGATCGCTCGCAGGTTGTAGATCCTCAGGAAGTCCCCCGGCTGACGAACGGACAAACGGGACAATTCACTCACAAAAAAACACAGATCGAAGACAAGAAACGATAATTAAAACAGTAGAAACATTCTACTGTTGAACAAAGAAGCAGCAATAGAGAGGAGGATCTTGGGAGTGCACGTTCAGCTGGTGAATAAAAACCTGGAGGTGGATAATAACTGCATGATTACATCAATGTTCCTCAAAACCATTTATAAGAAATGAACAATTGGGAGAAGCAGATGGTGACATATCCTGACCTTTAGGCTCCAGTAGTCAAACTCCAACAATGCTGCTGGATCCTACATTTCCCATAATGCAACCAGATGATTCCCAGATGTTTACCAGCTAATCTAAAGGGTGCGTTTGTCTGCTGTTTGCTGCTGAGCAGGTCGTGAACAGTGAGTCCATCAGAGCTCGTTTGATGGAA
Organism: Melanostigma gelatinosum; assembly: GCF_949748355.1. NCBI lineage: Eukaryota > Metazoa > Chordata > Actinopteri > Perciformes > Zoarcidae > Melanostigma > Melanostigma gelatinosum. The sequence continues at coordinate 2,312,672 of NC_136634.1, forward strand.
ACACAGACTGAAGCAGGAGTCAACTCTGTGGACTCACAACTACAAGCGTCAGCTTTTACATTAAACAGCCATTTTGAATATTTTGTTGTTAAATGTATGCAAATGACCGTGCATCAGCTCCACCAGCAGACGGCGCTGTTGCACCAAACCAACAGTGTCAGTGTGGTGACAAGTGATTCAGAGGCTCGACGGACTTTTGTCATTTATTTACATTTGTTCTTCTTTCCCTTCAGCTCTCTGTCACGACGAGGCTGCAGTCGACAGAAAGCTCTTCCTCACCCTCGTCATCATCATTCAACGCTTCACTGATCAAGAGTCATTCACTCTGCTCAGAAGCCTTTCCACACACACACACACACACACACACACACACACACACACACACACACACACACACACACACACACACACACACACACACACACACACACACACACACACACACACACACACACACACACACACACCCCCCCCCCCCCCCCCCCCGGCGAGCAGAATGATTCAGAACGTGAATCCTCTGTAAGCTTCCTTTAAACACATCTTCTCCGTACAGTGAGTGACGCTGGAGTCACGGTGGATTAGCAGCTGCTGTCCCAGTTCACAGCTCGGCTCCTGGTGTGGATCTTCAGAGGACGGGCCAACCTGCCTCGCATGGAGGCGTTTTACTATCTGGAATTACGTCCACACCACCGGGTTTCACTTGGAAGCTTGTGAACAGGGAGAAGCTTGTGAACTCCAGACAGTTTCCACATTCGTCAGTAGGATTCACAGCCTCTCTCCTCTCCTCTCATGTTCAGTCAAAGTTTCACTGACTCTTTGTCACGTGACTGTTGGTCTCAGGAGAATCAATCTCGGCTTCACAGTTGCGCTGAGGAGCTCAGGATTGAATGTCTTTTACAGGCTCCGGTTAAAGCAAACGGTTTATTTGTGACATGATTTTGAATGAGACATCTAGAATAAAATGTTTTTGATGAAATTTCACAACTTCAAGCTTTGGTTGCTTTTTCTTACGGAACCAGTCGTCACACATGATGTGTTCAAGAACTGTCAGAAAGATGAAAATCGGAAGTAAATCACAGTTTTCACAGCTTCTGGCTTCGATAAACGGTGTAGTTTTGGCAACAGTTTGAAGAAAACATGCTTTTCAATCCCGGCGTCGGGTTTCGTGGTTCTGAGGATTAAGACATTAAATAATGAATTCTTTGGTTTTACTTTGTGTGACGAACAGAGAAGAGGACACAAAGCATGAACATCGGGGAAACAGAGAGCCGACACTTCATCTCCGTTAATGGAGCGCAACGAAACCACTTTGTTAGGAATTAAAATCTGTGTTTATTCGTCGACTGTAATTTTGAGGGTTTATGCGACAACTTCGATTTAGGATTTTTAAATATGTTGTTCATCAGTGTATCATATTACCATCAAGGTTGACCCATGAAAACAAATCTTCAACGGATCTGTAATTAAATTCCATCCACAGCGACAACATGCAAAGAAACACTTTCTCTTTATCTGAATTGAAATATAAATTGGTTTCCATGAAGTGAAGTTGACTGACGGCGGCAGACATAAGAACACATGCATTGATCTTCATTAAGACCGCAGGACTCCCGCTGTGGCAGGAAGTCACCAACGAGACCAAACTGTGCTTTTGTTTGCACAATCTCAGACTTCTTCCCGGGTTCCACGTCGTCCGCGGCGACGTGGACGCTGAGCCGAAGGAGACGGAAGAAGACACGGATCAGCACTCGGGAGCCTGGCTGTGTTTTCTCAGAGCTGCATGAGAGTTCAGAAGAATTCACCTCAGTTTGTGCTTTGAGAAGCAGGTGTAGAGCGAACAGAGAGAGCGACTCATGCAGGAGAAAAACATACAACACATAAACAACAGACATATGACAAAGACCGAAAAAGCCCATTGGTGGGGGCGGATCGGCCGGGCGGACACCGATTACTGCTGGTGAGTTTCTGCTTTCATCGCTGTCTCCCTGAAGGATCGTCCAGATTGAGTTTTGCAAGTACCCTTTGAGTGCTCATGGTGGAAAACAAATGTCAAATAGATCGTGGCCCAACAATAAAAGCAAAGGAGCGATGCTGAGCCTGCCAGCGGTGGTGAGGTGATGATATGTTGTCGAGATATTTGAGTCATAGAAATGTTTTTCAAAGAAACGCTGGGATGAAGCGTTCCCAGAGCCCTCCTGTAGGATCGGAAGTCAAAATAAAAACAATAAAAACAGAAAAACACTTCCTGTGGGATAAGTTTTGAAATAAAAACAGATATAAAGTATTTAAATGAATATCTCTGTGTGGTGATCTGATGCCGGAGATCGGCTCCTTCTGGGTACCGACTGAATCTGGCATTGGATGTTGGGTTCGATTCATTATCTCGTTTATTCTTTCATCAGAGATTTACTGATTGAAACCAAACTTTTGCCAATTTTCAGTCTGTATGTCGTGAAGACAAAAGACGAAACAGCTGCTAAATGAGACAATTTTCAATATAATTTGTTCCGTGAAGGGCTCATATTTCTCAAAGTAAGACATCGTCAAAAGGGTCGTTTTGGTATCAAAGAGATTGATGAGTGAAGCTGATCAACAGCAGGGGAATACCGTTTCTAATGAAAAGCACAATCCGTTGTTTTCATATTCTTCATGACGTACAACTCTTCAAAAGCACTCTCTTAACATCTCAGATGTCAGGGTGTCTTTGAATGCATCACCAGGTGGCTACATTTAACAAAGGTAATAAAGAGAGTTTATTTGTACCACTGGGGTATGATATCAATCTGAGCGGTAGAAGCCTTCAATATTGAACGTTAATGCTGCAGATGTTAGTTTATGAAAACATTTACAAAAACACACAAACGACGTCCGAGCCCGGCGTCTGCGTTATGAAGAGAGGTTCTCTCTCCTCTCCGTGTGAAGCTGATTTGAAGTCTTCATGAGAACGAGATTATCTGAGAATATTTATTCAATAAAAGATGAAAATCATCACGACAACAGTTGGCATAGCAACACACTTCAGGAGAATCGGCGGTGTCGTTGCAGCCTCGTGACCGGCTTCTTGGGCTCTTTGACCGATCACGTCCTTCAGCTGCGACCACGTTCAGTATAATGGACACATTGTCCCCGTCAGCATGTGCACAGTGGGGGGGGCGCTGGTCCACAGCTCGGAGGAGAAAATGTCTTCCTGCAGCTTCCAACGAACCCTTTTCTGTTGTAAGGAGGCTGAGGGAAGAGAGTGGAGAGCAGCCTGTGGCGGCTCCTGTAAGTACTTGGTGTGTATAAAAAAAAACTAACAACTAAACACCGAGAGCATCCTTACAAGCTGCATCACACATCAAATGCATATCAAATATGGAATATGCGTGCACGTGAACGTAGTCACTGACAGTAGTCGTGTTTGTGTTGTGTGAAAGATTAAAATACCAAACTATGAATTCAGTTTCCTGACGCCTGACCTGCAGCCTGTAAAGGCCTCAGCATGGAGCAGATGTAACGCCCACATTAGACACTTGTGTTTAGAATGTGTTGAGAAGTAACAACAGATATACATCTTGTGTTTAAGTTCCCCAGCCAGCCGGAGGGACGAGGGTTGAGACCGGAGACGGGTGCAGCTTCAGCAGGAGGAGAAAATGAGGCAACCAGGTAAACAGCTGTGCTGCAGATTCTGCTGAGGCAGAGAGACAAAGACTGCGGGGGGGGGGGGGGGGGGGGGGGGATGAAGGGATGAATGAAGAACGGTGGAGTGAGGAGACTCTAAGAGACAGGAGGTGTCACACACACACACACACACACACACACACACACACACACACACACACACACACACACACACACACACACACACACACACACACACACACACACACACACACACACACACAGAGAGAGAGAGAGAGTCGGTGTGAATAATGTAACTAAACTATAATAAAGTGACTCTCAGGCTAGAAAAAAGGCGAGAAGGAGAAGAAAAGCTGGTTCATCAGAGTTTGAAACCCAGTGTAGCCGACTCTGGACTGGAGAAACCGTCATCGAGTATTTCTGGATTCACTCGCCAAGAAACGTCTTGTTGCAATCGATATAACGCTCCTGATGAATCTCTTACCGTAAAAGCTAATTTATGTGATACTGTATTCTCTGTAATCAATGAGTGGAAGGACTCGTGTAATGTGAATGAATCACTTGCGGAATAACTTCAATAAAGTAATGAAGCCGATGGCGAAAGGTTACGAGCTATGAGCTACGTCATAACCATTTCACCCTCGAGTCCAAGTGGACCTTTCATTAAACCTGCAGAAAGTTTCTTCTTTCTTCAACATATATATCGGTCAAATAAAGGCATAATAAATCGTGTGTGTGTGTGTGTGTGTGGGGGAGAATCAGCCATCCAGGAGGCAACAACACCGACTGCAGCACTCCTCCTCCTCCCTCGCTCCCTTGTTCTCGGCTTCTTTTTCATCACAATGGGCTCCTTTCTTCCTAATGGCCTTCTCCTCACAGCAACGCCTCAGTCACTTCCACACAATACCACCGATGAGTCACCAGAGGGGCCCGTGATGGGAGGGAAACACTCCTTTAGTGGAAGGGGCTCTCAGAGCGAGCCACACACTGGTGACTTTTATCGACGGCTGTTAAGAGCCACGCGTCCAATCAAAGAAGCATTTAACCCACGATGCATCATTCCAAGCGTCGCTTCCTGCGTGTTGCTCTTCACCTTCTCGAGTTCAGATCGGGGTTCGTGCGACCGAGAGGATCCTCCCGTCAGCCAAATGTGACGCCGCAACGTCCAAACGCTGCATCAGCTGTTATAATCATGGTTTCCTACCGTTTCCGACATTACGGATATTTTAACAGAGACAAACGCATTCGACACCAAATGTTTAGTTTGAAGTAGTTTTGGCCCCGAGAGAAGATTTGAATGATTCAAACTTCCATTTAGTTGGCGTCCCGACAGCGTTACATGAATACTGTTGAAGTCGGATGCTGAATTTATTTGTGAGCGTCTCTGAGTGAAGAGGTTTAATGAACGGAGGTTAGTTGAGCTGATGGTCCAGGAGAGATAACTCCAGACTGACCTTCTCTTCTATGCTGACGCTTGAAGAAGAGCTTTGATGAAGCAACACGTCTGTTAATTACAGCTCGTTCCAGGCTGCTTTATTGTGAAACTCTTGACACTGAAACAGGAAGCTGTTTGTCTCTTGTTGTCTCTTTCCGTTGTGAGTCTGGTTGAACCGTCGTACAGCGTTTTGTTCTCCATGTACTGAACTAAAGAACATCCATTAGTAAAGAGAACGTTCTACGTCTGGTCTTGGTATCTCCTAAACTAAAGCCTTCTGAGGGATTAGCTCCTCTACCGTCAAACATATTCAGAATACAGTACAAAGTTCACCCAACGTCTGGATCTGTTTTTGCAGTTTTATTGGCAACTCATGTGCCGACGCCTCAGATGCATCTTGGGAGCCCATGTGGAGCCTCCAGGTCGGGGGCCACTGGTGTAAAAGAGAGAATTACTACGACTGTAATCATCATATAGACTGGGACCAGATCAGCACCGCGACACCAATTATCACATCAAAATCAGAGTTCACGCATCACGAGCACAAACATCCTCTTTAACACTTTATGAAGGAGCAACAGCAGAATCTCAAACGAACCGGATCTTAATTATGTTCTCATACCTCGGCTGAGAGTTCTTCACACATCAAACATCCACTGATTCACACTCTACCTGGATACAACCAGACCCTAACCCAGATACTCCAAAAACCAGACCCTAACCCAGATACTCCAAAAACCAGACCCAAACCCAGATACTCCAAAAACCAGACCCAAACCCAGATACTCCAAAAACCAGACCCTAACCCAGACACTCCAAAAACCAGACCCTAACCCAGATACTCCAAAAACCAGACCCTAACCCAGATACTCCAAAAACCAGACCCTAACCAAGATACTCCAAAAACCAGACCCTAACCAAGATACTCCAAAAACCAGACCCTAACCCAGATACTTCAAAAACCAGACCCTAACCCAGATACTCCAAAAACCAGACCCTAACCCAGATACTCCAAAAACCAGACCCTAACCCAGATACTCCAAAAACCAGACCCTAACCCAGATACTCCAAAAACCAGACCCAAACCCAGATACTCCAAAAACAAGACCCTAACCCAGATACTCCAAAAACCAGACCCTAACCCAGATACTCCAAAAACCAGACCCTAACCCAGATACTCCAAAAACCAGACCCTAACCCAGATACTCCAAAAACCAGACCCAAACCCAGATACTCCAAAAACCAGACCCTAACCCAGATACTCCAAAAACCAGACCCTAACCCAGATACTCCAAAAACCAGACTCAAACCCAGATACTCCAAAAACCAGACTCAAACCCAGATACTCCAAAAACCAGACCCAAACCCAGATACTCCAAAAACCAGACCCTAACCCAGATACTCCAAAAACCAGACCCTAACCCAGATACTCCAAAAACCAGACCCTAACCCAGATACTCCAAAAACCAGACCCTAACCCAGATACTCCAAAAACCAGACCCTAACCCAGATACTCCAAAAACCAGACCCTAACCCAGATACTCCAAAAACCAGACCCTAACCCAGATACTCCAAAAACCAGACCCTAACCCAGATACTCCAAAAACCAGACCCTAACCCAGATACTCCAAAAACCAGACCCTAACCCAGATACTCCAAAAACCAGACCCTAACCCAGATACTCCAAAAACCAGACCCTAACCCAGATACTCCAAAAACCAGACCCTAACCCAGATACTCCAAAAACCAGACCCTAACCCAGATACTCCAAAAACCAGACCCTAACCCAGATACTCCAAAAACCAGACCCTAACCCAGATACTCCAAAAACCAGACCCTAACCCAGATACTCCAAAAACCAGACCCTAACCCAGATACTCCAAAAACCAGACCCTAACCCAGATACTCCAAAAACCAGACCCTAACCCAGATACTCCAAAAACCAGACCCTAACCCAGATACTCCAAAAACCAGACCCTAACCCAGATACTCCAAAAACCAGACCCTAACCCAGATACTCCAAAAACCAGACCCTAACCCAGATACTCCAAAAACCAGACCCTAACCCAGATACTCCAAAAACCAGACCCTAACCCAGATACTCCAAAAACCAGACCCTAACCCAGATACTCCAAAAACCAGACCCAAACCCAGATACTCCAAAAACCAGACCCAAACCCAGATACTCCAAAAACCAGACCCAAACCCAGATACTCCAAAAACCAGACCCAAACCCAGATACTCCAAAAACCAGACCCTAACCCAGATACTCCAAAAACCAGACCCTAACCCAGATACTCCAAAAACCAGACCCTAACCCAGATACTCCAAAAACCAGACCCTAACCCAGATACTCCAAAAACCAGACCCTAACCCAGATACTCCAAAAACCAGACCCTAACCCAGATACTCCAAAAACCAGACCCTAACCCAGATACTCCAAAAACCAGACCCTAACCCAGATACTCCAAAAACCAGACCCTAACCCAGATACTCCAAAAACCAGACCCTAACCCAGATACTCCAAAAACCAGACCCTAACCCAGATACTCCAAAAACCAGACCCTAACCCAGATACTCCAAAAACCAGACCCTAACCCAGATACTCCAAAAACCAGACCCTAACCCAGATACTCCAAAAACCAGACCCTAACCCAGATACTCCAAAAACCAGACCCTAACCCAGATACTCCAAAAACCAGACCCTAACCCAGATACTCCAAAAACCAGACCCTAACCCAGATACTCCAAAAACCAGACCCTAACCCAGATACTCCAAAAACCAGACCCTAACCCAGATACTCCAAAAACCAGACCCTAACCCAGATACTCCAAAAACCAGACCCTAACCCAGATACTCCAAAAACCAGACCCTAACCCAGATACTCCAAAAACCAGACCCTAACCCAGATACTCCAAAAACCAGACCCTAACCCAGATACTCCAAAAACCAGACCCTAACCCAGATACTCCAAAAACCAGACCCTAACCCAGATACTCCAAAAACCAGACCCTAACCCAGATACTCCAAAAACCAGACCCTAACCCAGATACTCCAAAAACCAGACCCTAACCCAGATACTCCAAAAACCAGACCCTAACCCAGATACTCGAAAAACCAGACCCTAACCCAGATACTCGAAAAACCAGACCCTAACCCACATACTCGAAAAACCAGACCCTAACCCACATACTCGAAAAACCAGACCCTAACCCAGATACTCGAAAAACCAGACCCTAACCCAGATACTCCAAAAACCAGACCCTAACCCAGATACTCCAAAAACCAGACCCTAACCCAGATACTCCAAAAACCAGACCCTAACCCAGATACTCCAAAAACCAGACCCTAACCCAGATACTCCAAAAACCAGACCCTAACCCAGATACTCCAAAAACCAGACCCTAACCCAGATACTCCAAAAACCAGACCCTAACCCAGATACTCCAAAAACCAGACCCAAACCCAGATACTCCAAAAACCAGACCCTAACCCAGATACTCCAAAAACCAGACCCTAACCCAGATACTCCAAAAACCAGACCCTAACCCAGATACTCCAAAAACCAGACCCTAACCCAGATACTCCAAAAACCAGACCCTAACCCAGATACTCCAAAAACCAGACCCTAACCCAGATACTCCAAAAACCAGACCCTAACCCAGATACTCCAAAAACCAGACCCTAACCCAGATACTCCAAAAACCAGACCCTAACCCAGATACTCCAAAAACCAGACCCTAACCCAGATACTCCAAAAACCAGACCCTAACCCAGATACTCCAAAAACCAGACCCTAACCCAGATACTCCAAAAACCAGACCCAAACCCAGATACTCCAAAAACCAGACCCTAACCCAGATACTCCAAAAACCAGACCCTAACCCAGATACTCCAAAAACCAGACCCTAACCCAGATACTCCAAAAACCAGACCCAAACCCAGATACTCCAAAACCAGACCCGAACCCAGATACTCCAAAAACCAGACCCTAACCCAGATACTCCAAAAACCAGACCCTAACCCAGATACTCCAAAAACCAGACCCTAACCCAGATACTCCAAAAACCAGACCCAAACCCAGATACTCCAAAAACCAGACCCAAACCCAGATACTCCAAAAACCAGACCCAAACCCAGATACTCCAAAAACCAGACCCTAACCCAGATACTCCAAAAACCAGACCCTAACCCAGATACTCCAAAAACCAGACCCTAACCCAGATACTCCAAAAACCAGACCCAAACCCAGATACTCCAAAAACCAGACCCAAACCCAGATACTCCAAAAACCAGACCCTAACCCAGATACTCCAAAAACCAGACCCTAACCCAGATACTCCAAAAACCAGACCCTAACCCAGATACTCCAAAAACCAGACCCAAACCCAGATACTCCAAAAACCAGACCCAAACCCAGATACTCCAAAAACCAGACCCAAACCCAGATACTCCAAAAACCAGACCCTAACCCAGATACTCCAAAAACCAGACCCTAACCCAGATACTCCAAAAACCAGACCCTAACCCAGATACTCCAAAAACCAGACCCTAACCCAGATACTCCAAAAACCAGACCCTAACCCAGATACTCCAAAAACCAGACCCTAACCCAGATACTCCAAAAACCAGACCCTAACCCAGATACTCCAAAAACCAGACCCAAACCCAGATACTCCAAAAACCAGACCCAAACCCAGATACTCCAAAAACCAGACCCTAACCCAGATACTCCAAAAACCAGACCCTAACCCAGATACTCCAAAAACCAGACCCTAACCCAGATACTCCAAAAACCAGACCCTAACCCAGATACTCCAAAAACCAGACCCAAACCCAGATACTCCAAAAACCAGACCCTAACCCAGATACTCCAAAAACCAGACCCTAACCCAGATACTCCAAAAACCAGACCCTAACCCAGATACTCCAAAAACCAGACCCTAACCCAGATACTCCAAAAACCAGACCCTAACCCAGATACTCCAAAAACCAGACCCTAACCCAGATACTCCAAAAACCAGACCCTAACCCAGATACTCCAAAAACCGGACCCTAACCCAGATACTCCAAAAACCAGCCCCGAACCCAGATACTCCAAAAACCAGACCCTAACCCAGATACTCCAAAAACCAGACCCTAACCCAGATACTCCAAAAACCAGACCCAAACCCAGATACTCCAAAACCAGACCCGAACCCAGATACTCCAAAAACCAGACCCTAACCCAGATACTCCAAAAACCAGACCCTAACCCAGATACTCCAAAAACCAGACCCTAACCCAGATACTCCAAAAACCAGACCCAAACCCAGATACTCCAAAAACCAGACCCAAACCCAGATACTCCAAAAACCAGACCCAAACCCAGATACTCCAAAAACCAGACCCTAACCCAGATACTCCAAAAACCAGACCCTAACCCAGATACTCCAAAAACCAGACCCTAACCCAGATACTCCAAAAACCAGACCCAAACCCAGATACTCCAAAAACCAGACCCTAACCCAGATACTCCAAAAACCAGACCCTAACCCAGATACTCCAAAAACCAGACCCTAACCCAGATACTCCAAAAACCAGACCCTAACCCAGATACTCCAAAAACCAGACCCTAACCCAGATACTCCAAAAACCAGACCCTAACCCAGATACTCCAAAAACCAGACCCAAACCCAGATACTCCAAAAACCAGACCCAAACCCAGATACTCCAAAAACCAGACCCTAACCCAGATACTCCAAAAACCAGACACTAACCCAGATACTCCAAAAACCAGACCCAAACCCAGATACTCCAAAAACCAGACCCTAACCCAGATACTCCAAAAACCAGACCCTAACCCAGATACTCCAAAAACCAGACCCTAACCCAGATACTCCAAAAACCAGACCCTAACCCAGATACTCCAAAAACCAGACCCTAACCCAGATACTCCAAAAAACAGACCCTAACCCAGATACTCCAAAAACCAGACCCGAACCCAGATACTCCAAAAACCAGATCTATCAGGGATATTCCAAAAAAACAATCCTATTAGGAATAAACCTCAAAAAGCTAACTGGGAGCTGATACTCCAAAAACGTGGCCTTTCCAGGAAACCTCTAAAAACCCGACGCTAAAGCGGACACACCAGATCATTCACTGATTAACTCGTGCACGAGGTAGAACGGTGACGCACCGTGTACCTGAATGTGTCACACAGACAACTCTCCTCCGGCTCCGAGGCTTCAGCTCGAGTTCACACGATTATATTTAACGAGCTGTATTCAAAGCGGTGACTTCTTGATGATCTCATTCTACACATCACTGTAATCTCATGAGCTCCACCGATGTTTCAATTCAAATGAAGCCTTGAAGTGTGTTTAACGCATTGAGATGTGATAAAGATCTTCAGTGAGATGAACCGGCTGCGTTTTATTGTGAAGGGCTCTCGAACGCCTCCAGGGTCGGAAAATAAAACCCCCGCTCAGCCTCACGGACCCGACATTCAACAGACAACTTCACACTGCAGAAAATGAAGGAGAAGAAATTAACATCACTCAGACAAACGAGTGGTAAATGAAGCAAATATTTATGAAGCGAGCAATTTGAGTCGTTTTATGTCACCGTGTAAACTCATGGATGACTTCTCAGGAAGAAGACGACAACATAAGAAATAGTAATCCCACATCATTCATTATATTTCAACATTAATTATTTGCAGTTATTCTCAGAGAGATAGCAGCAGTCGTTGTGTGTGTGTGTTGTTGCGTCGCTGTCCGTGGTGCTGAAACACAGCGGAGCAGATTGATGGACAGACGGTCTCAACAAAGCCGGGTCTTTTATTTTACATGTCGACATGAGCTTCAGTTTATTTATTTATTCATTTGTTTAAAGGCGCACGTATGGGCGGTTCTTATATTTGGGTATCGCTGTAATTTATTCGTATTTTGGGATGTATAATTGTAACATTTTAGAATAATAAAAAGTGATTAATTCAATTTAAAGAAAGCTGAGAGCATCTGAAGACGACGTTTTGACGAACAGAAACAACTGGAAACACGGACTGAGAGGGTTTAAAGATCTGAGGCCGTTTTAAGTCAAGGTTCAGTTATTCCAGTAAACAAGACGTAACACAACAAGTAAACAGAACAAGAAACAACAGAAAAGCACGGAGAGTTCCCAGAGGGCAATGCAAAGCCACTTATCCTTTCACGTCTTCAGAGTGCTGTGAGTAACGTCAAACTGTGGCTGCGTGGGATGAGCTCCGCAGCAGGAGGTCAGGAACTGTGCTTCTCCATTCCTATAATTCAGCGACTTCTCCCGCTGGAGCGTTTATGTCACTCTGTGATGATTACAGGGTGGACGTCCTTGGACTGTAAGGAAGCTGTGAAGAGGATAAATGAGCTGGCGGTTTCCTGCCAGCTCTCCCGCGCTGCTACAGCTCAGACACCGATTACCCATGTTCGAAAAATAAAAGATGAACAAAGGACGAAGGACGAAGACCTCGGGGTGCTGAGACACCAAGAATAACACGAGAACAAAGACAGGAAAGGGCTTCATGGCTGTGATTTAAAGACCTACTCGAGGGGGAGAGCTTTTACACTGAAGGGAACTGTATAAAGACGGAGATTTGATGAATAATACATGTAAGATCTAACCAACAGTCTTTCTTACTGAGGATTATCTGTTCGACATGTCGTCGTGTCAACGCTCAACGCTCATCGCCATCAACGCAAAAGAATTACAAAACATTCGCAAATGTGAGTCGGATAAGATAAGAAGCTACAAGATCGCATTTTGAGCAGCACATTCGACTCCGTTTGGTTTTCAGATGAAAGGATAAATCAGGATATATACACACACACACACACACACACACACACATATATATATATATATACACACACGTGTATATGTATGTATGTGTGTGTGTATATATATATATATATATATATATATATATATTTGTTTCCGACCTCTTTGATTGTTCCCGAGCGTCGAGGTCGGGAACCGCTGCACCAAACCACCACAGGTGCTAAATCACAACACTATAAAATGTGAAGTAAGACTGTAGATCCCACGAAGGAGGAGAAACGTTCTGCCGAGTGTGAATGAGACTGATGATAATAAGCTGAGAAGCAAAGAGGAACAAAGCGGCAGTTTTACTTTCCACAGAACGAGGAGGAGAGACGGAGCGAGATGGAAACGAGCGAGCTGAGGTCACTGAAACCAGCATTTCTTTTTATTGTGTGGGGTTTGATCCGAGGTGAGCCGGAGGCAAAAACGAGCTGCGGAGAGTTTTGCGTTACAGAGGGTGAAATAAATGTTAAAGACGAGAGAAGTGCTGTTCGTAGAGAGCAGATCAGCCTCGTTTTACTCTCTAAACTAAGAAGAGGTGAATCTCACTCAGATGTCCCTCCCGGGCTCCCTTACAGTCAAGATTGAGGCAAAGATCTTAAAAAGCAGGGATTTAGTCATTTAGTCTTGTGCCTAACTGCAGTGCAACAAAACATATCGGCTGTGGAGTTAATCTGCAGACAAAAACAAAACATAGCCTGCAACAGACAATGCAAGGCTTGTTTTTAGCCTGAGCAGAAATGACTGTTGACGGTATAAAGCAGTCAATAAAACATGTACAAACTGTAATAAAAAAAAATCTGAAAGAGCTCCGCTGACTCCAGACCTGTTTTTATCCTTTAACACCAGAAATGTTGACTTTCTTTCTCCGATGCGTTCGGTCTTTTTGTACACACTGCATTTACAGGCTCATGGCGTATAAACGTATTCCACGTCTTAAACCAAGCCGGTGTCTCTGTTGCTTCACGCCAACCAGAGAGTTGATTCAGACAAACACTGGGTGTTGTTTGACTGATGAAACCTGCGGAACGATGCAGACGCGCTAGATGCAGTGAAGACGGCTGCGACGTCATAAAGCCGTTTGGTATCTGGGACTTCCTCAACCCTCCTCTCCGTCACATTTTAACCCTGAACTGCAGCTCATCATTATTTCTTGCGCTGACCTTGAGTTGCACGGCCGACTCCACGTGGTTGTCGTAGACGAGGACGCTGGCGATGAGGCTCTCTCTGGCTTTAGAGAAGGAGGACGGTCCCTCCGTGACGCTCTGCTCAACCATCACCTTCAGCAGAGTGTGAGCACACCGGGTCCCGTCCCACACCTGGAAAAGAAAGTAACAAATAAAAACCCAAAGACATGACGCACACGCTGAGACTGTAGAATGCTGTTGAATGGCGGCCCGTTCATGGCGGCCCGTTCATGCTCATTGGATACAACGCGTGCTTTGTTGTTGTTTTTATTCAATAAATAGCAGGTCTTCCTCGTGTCCTTTGACTTCACATTGTGGATGCAGCCTCACACGGAGAATAAAACTCCAGATGTTGCTCAAGTTTCAGTTGGTGGAGAAATGAAAGGGTTCACTTGGTTCCGTCTCCGACTGACGGCAGGACATATTCTTTAACATCCGTAAAGTCACGCTGTCGACCGGTTCAGCAGAATTGCATTGCTTGGCGACAGCTTGGGTCGTCCAGAGAGGGAACATTCTGCCTTCTCTTTGAGACGCCTGGAACCTGGTTCAAAGAAGAGGAACCAGTTCTAAGTTAGTAAAAGCCAGAGTATCTATAAAGGTCCAGAGATAGCGGGTCTGCTATCGGTACTTTAGAAGTTCTGGAGTGAGACGTCCTCTCTCTCTCTCTTTGTCTCAGTTGTCTTTTTTTCTCACAATATAATCAAAAAGAGTGAATAAGAGTATCGATAAGGAACCATAAGCGGTGTTGATGAGTGGACTATAGATAAGGTCCGAGCGATACCCATCCCTGATTCGATTATCGGTCTTATCTCATCACGGTGCCGGAGGGAAACAAAGCATTTCACTGCACAATGTACAGACATGTTCAGTAGGTGAGGAATAAAAGCTTTGAAACAATAATCAATGGACTGATTCTTGAGTATGCTGTGGGACATGATGTAATATTGTTGGAAGTATTTCCACTCTCAGACGGCTGCCGTACGGTGACTCAGCCAGTCGCTGATGATCTCAGGTGCTGGAGGAGAAGTGTTACAAATCTGTTCTCCGTCTAATAAACTGTAATGGTGTCGGGGAGCATCCTCTCCTGGTTGCGTAACAAGCAGGAAGCCCCCTCGGAGCAGCTTTAGAAATCAGAGAGAGCCGACTGGCAGCAGGACCGGCGCTCGCTGCCAAACCCTGTTCAAATGTAACTCCTCCATCAGCCTCGCTGGCAGGAGAGGTGGCTGGTAAAACAGCTCAGGACAAGAGGAAACACTTGACTGTGAAGTCGATCTACTACGAGACAGACGGAGAGCAAACAGCTCCAGTGTTCCAGAGGGACAACACAATATTGAACTACTTCAGCTTAAAATCAAAGCAGGAGGAAGTTTAAAGAGAGACGTCAGAAACAAAGCTTCTTAAAAGAACATCGACGAGAGCGAGAGAAAGAAAAGAGGATTTTAAAAACCTCGACTAAAAAGTAATACAATGAAGGGGTCTGACCAGTCTGATCACACACGTGTCATCGTAACTATCGTTATTATCTGCATTGTCTGTCTTCCATGTTTATGTCACTATATGTATTTCGCTTCACAAAAGAAAAAAAAGAAACGGTAGGTGAGTGTGTGTGAGTGTGTGTGAGTGAGTGTGTGTGTGTGAGAGTGTGTGAGAGTGTGTGAGTGTGTGAGTGTGTGTGTGCGTGCGTGTGTGTGTGTGTGTGTGTGTGTCTGTGTGTGTGTGTGTGTGTGTAGAAACCTGACGGTAAGAACAATTGGATACAAGCTGACTGGAGGCTTCCTGGTGACGGAGTGTGAGCGCGTCGGGATTTTTATGTCGTTTATCTTTTATAGTTTTTTTTTATGTTTCCTGCTTTTAAACTTCAGCCTCAGATCTGTAACCGAGCCCCCGAAGGGAGGCCGGGGGATTCATTCTCCCACTTTATATCTAGAAACTAATGGAGCCATTTGCTTCTACTTTCCAAAACTTGTAGGAACTGTGGAGGTTCCATTCATTGCTGATGCCCCCCCATTCAGAGAGCTGCATTGCTATCATTCTTCCAGTGCAAACAACAGCCCTTAATAGAGGTTGATGAACAAGACATGGCTTGTGTTTCTCTGTAGAAATGCACCACATATCTGCCTCATCTAGTTCTGCAGTCGATCTGTACATCTGGTAGCGTTCTTACCCTCAGCAGCGTGCAGGAGGAGTCGATGGGAGCTTTGGCCAGCAGCTGGCAGGTCAGGTCGAAGTAAGCTTTGGGCTGAGCGGCAGACAGAGGGGTTGTGGGAGCCGGGGGGAGGAGGGCCTGGCAGGTCCAGGATCTCAGCTCCTCCACGGTCCGACGGTCCTCCTGGTCCAAGTGGAAGGACCGGCTGGAGGTCCGCGGCTCCATGGATCCGCCCTCCGCCCCGTCAAACGCCAGCACAGAGAAGCCGAAGGTGTTGATCAGCGTCACGGAGTCATTGAAGAACTGGGCCTGTGAGCAGGAATGAGGAAACTTACCTCACCGTCCTCTTTGGCATTCATCTCCAAGTTACATGATCTCAGATTGAGAACAATACTGGGATGTTTTAGTTCCTGCCTTCAAAACCAATACATTTACAATGAGATAGGAATCGCACAAGACTTTAATCCCGCTGGACCTTGACTCTGTGCAGGCGGACGATGTCTCCGACTTGAAAGACTTTGGGATGGTCCTCCAGCTTCTCACAGAAGACAGTGCAGCCGATCTTCTGGTTGGACTGATCGGTGATCTTCAGGGTGGAGCAGAAGTCTGTGGAAAGAAAATTGGTCTTATTGGTTGTACGTAGCTCGACCCTCTGGTATCACTTTTGCTTGAAAAAACCCCAAATGGCTACAATCAAAAACCAAGATGGTGTCGGCCAAGATACTGCAATTGAGGCCTTTAATACGGCAGTCCACAAACCACTGAGTGAGGCGATCACGTCAACTTCTTATATACAGTCCATGATCCAAACGACCTCACACTGTGCTTCCCTGGGTCCTGAGCAATACACCCGCCAAGTGTGAAGTAGGGTCGGCCATTTGGATAAATATATCGGCGATATATTTTTGGCGATTTTTTTGTCAATGTATTTGTGCCAAACTGATGGTCTGCTTCCAAAGACTGAGGTTAGCGTGAGAATATAAATATGATGACAGAGTCTGGACAGTTTCCAGCCTTCCCGAAACACAACACAACACACACACAATAACACACACACACACACACACACACACACACACACACACACACACACACACACACACACACACTAACACGGCTGCATGTCGCCTCGGACTGAACGGTCTGGTGTTTATAGTCTCGTCATCACGAGGTGCAGGGGAAGCATTATGAAAGAGAAGCGATGGAGATGATGATGTCGGCTGCAGAGTGTTAAACGTTCAGTGGATTCCATCGCAGCACCTTTGACGTGATGTTGACGAGTGCTGAAGCTGCTGAAGCCGGAGCAGCCACCGTCTGGGTTTAAACCTGCTGCTGGGGCTTTAAAGAGCTTCAGCACTCGGCAACAAAAACATATATTTCACCTCTCCGCACCTTTCAGAGCGTGTTCTAGGAATAATGTCACACGTTTCCATCCAGATAAAACTCTCGCTCAGCACTGATCCGGCTTATATCTCGTCATGAGATGTTTCTCTTCTTGTTCTGTCAGCTCGTCTCACAGGAGGGGATGTGCTTCATGTGTTTGGGTCTCTTTTAACAATAAATATCAATCTTTCAAACTCAACGGCTGCTGAGCGTCTTAACGTCTCTGTCCGTGGTGCTGAAACTCTTCCAGCGTGGAGCTAAAGACGACTTACTGTTTTTAAACTCATCAGTTGTGGTGCTCGTTAGAAGTTATTCATAATTTAGATATGACTAAATGTTTCGAGAGCAGCAACAGTTATGTTTATGACAGTGAAGTCGCTTCATAAAGTCCTTAATATTTGACTGGAAACAAATGTAAAATGCCAATAAAACAAACAACATTTCGGAGTGAAGTTCATAAAGAATGAAGAAAGGGATGTTGTTCCAGACTGACCTGTGCCGCGGCTCTTGAACGGCTGTTTGAAGAAGACCACCACTCCGTACGTGTTGACCACCGATCCGGCCTTCAGCTGGTCCAGTCGACTGTACGTGTATTTAGGAGCCTTCGTCCTGGAAACCTGAGGAGAAAAACAGATGTTGTGATATTGTTTTACTGTCGTTAAACGTGACGCCATTCACTTCCGTTCATCAAGATTTCTCTGTTTCTTTAAATCTCTGTTCGCCGCGGAAGCACCAGAGAAAAACTTACGTTTTCTACAAAAGTTCAAAGTAACACGGTGAGTAATTGATTGTAAAGTATTCCCTTTAATCTCAGCTCAGACATCATGTGGTGACCTTGCATCTAATGCAGCCATTTGCAAGTACAAACAGTAACTGTGCAGTAACCGTTCCGAGTAGTACCACAACTCCATTCAAGTAATGAAGTCACATCTTCTCTTCTAGAAGTCAGATCTTTGGATCGAGGAACAGGAAGTGCATAAACGCTGACTCATGTCTGGGTTTGTAGGAATCAGACGGCTCCAATCACAGCAGCGTGTTATCACGGTGTTAGTCGAGGACGCTCGGTATTTCATTACAGCACTAATCCTGCACGATATCGTGCAGAAAAGCCCAAAATAAAACCTTGTGATGCGCAACGTGAACGAGGAGCCTCTGGATCGTTTGTCTTCATCGCTGCCGACCGCGATGAAGACAAAGTGACGTTTCAAACGACTAACCACGTCATCTTGGCATTTAACTCAACACACGTCGTCTCTGATGGATGTTAAAAGCCGAGCGAATACTTGCATTATTAAAAGAAGCTGTGGGTCTAAAGGCTCTCGTATCAAACGGTAACAATCCTGCTCTCCACACCATCACCACCACACAAACACCAGAGGTCTGTGCAGACCCCCGATCCAGCCGGCAGCTGACGTAAAGTCTTCCTGACAGATACAAGACCTCCGCAACACACGAGACCCTCTTCAGCTGAGCGGGCCGTCTGACTCTGACCTCAGCGGGGAGCGCAGAGCTCCTCTTGGAGGCCGGCGGGGATCTGGGATCAGGAGGAGGAGGCAGGCGAGACACCTGAGGGAGGAAGACGGAGACGAGACGTTGAAGTCACTGAACAAGCTTTACCTCAGAATACTATATCACTGAAAGTAAATAGTAAAGTCCATTACAACGAAATAGATATATATCGATCTGGGTACAAAAAGGATGAAATGCAGGGTTGTTTGACTGGAAACGTTTTGAGTATCGAGTGTCGTTACCCAGCCTGACATGTGTCATGTGTAAAGTTTAGATTTGTGCTAAAATCACATATCGAACATACGGTTTGTACGTTTTCTTTCAAACCACAAACGAGCGGCGCCAGAGTCCGCTAGGAAGCAGACAGAGACCCTCCCTTCCAAGTGGTCTCGGCCCTGTTGTTTGGTCCACATCAGAGTTTGATTGACAGCCTTGACAGACAGTGTTTGAGCCTTGACAGCTCAAACACAGCCTCTTCATAGAAGCGCACACACATACACAACACATATTACTCAAGAGGCCTCACGTAAACACAGGCGTCGTCTCCAGACAGCAGCAGGTTAAAGGGGTGCAGCTTGTCCTTGTTAAACGTGGGAGATCTGCCCACAGCGAAGCCAGAGGCCACGACCAAGTCCTGCAGGAGAAACAAGAGCAACAACAAGCAGAGAAGCCGGGATCAACAACAGAGCGAAGAGATAAATACACATCCCTCTTTCCCAGAGGGAGGACAGATTGGTGTCGCATCCTCAGAGACGTTAAGGAAGACATCGCGAAAAGTCGCAGACGATAAGCCGGCGTGAAAATGGAGATTGTCTTTTGTTCGGCGCTAGCAGAAATGAAAATAGTAAAGTAAGAAGAGTACTTGAGTAAATGTACTTGGTGACATTCCACACTGGGCTAAAGTGTGGACAGGCTGCGGTATCGACTCCTCATTCAGGACGTTCTGTTTCTACAAATCATCAGAATCTGGACCGACACTTCTTCAAACCGCACCATATGTGAAATGAATTCATTTCATTCTGCAGAAGAACACACTCGTCACAAACAAACCACACAGATCAGCTCATCACGTGTTCAAATAACAGGCGTTATGAGGCGGGAAATTACAATGTTCACGGACACGCCTTCCACACAGCCTCCTCTGTTATTGAAAATAACATGACGAAATCTCATCAGCATGAATATTAATGTCAAATAAAGGCTTTCAAAGCGTTCTGCATTGAACCCTTACGAGCATCAAGGAGCCACATCTCTGGACTCTCCGTTTGACTCCTTCACCCGACAATCAATCAGTTTAAATGTAATAAATCACGTTATTCCAGCAGAGGGCGGGATTAGGTTAAAAAAATAAATAAATCAGAGCCGGCTGAACATCTGTGCCAGATGTGAAGAACAAGATGAACGCCAACATTAAAAAAGGCAGTTTATGAAAGCAAAGAGAGATAATGTGGACACTCATTCGCTCACAGCTTCTAAATGACGCCATTAAAACTCGTTTAGAGGGAAAACGGCCATGAAGAGATGTCTGCTCCTTTGTCTTTGTCACGCATGCAGAATCAGAACCAATTTCACGGACGAGACGGAGATATAACTTTAGAAAACATAATTATCACAACCATCAAATCCCGTTGTCATATTTTTTATTAGGTAGAATTAAAATGTGTTATATCGTTGGAGTACCTTTTATGCATTTTGTTAGATTTTTTTCCGTGTCCTCGAAAGTGACGAAAAGGATAAACATGAAGCACTTTCTAGAAGAACCATCTGTCTTCATTCAGCAGCAC
The DNA here is from genome assembly GCF_949748355.1 of Melanostigma gelatinosum. Classification (NCBI taxonomy): domain Eukaryota; kingdom Metazoa; phylum Chordata; class Actinopteri; order Perciformes; family Zoarcidae; genus Melanostigma; species Melanostigma gelatinosum. The sequence continues at coordinate 2,333,580 of NC_136634.1, forward strand.
ATTAAAGCTGCATTGAGGCAACAAATTATTATTTCTGTTTTGGTGGAATTAAAAAAGGCGCACACACACACACACACACACACACACACACACACACACACACACGCACACACACACACACGCACGCGCACACGCACACGCACACGCACACAAATCAAGGCGCTGCATCTCGCCGTTTATGTGAAAATACGTAATTAGAGAGACGACACGCCTAAATGTTACGCAGGTAAAGTCCCCCGTTGATTTGTGGACTGACTGTTTGAAGCCTGGAGTTTGGCGATTTCGCTGTCGCCATCTTGGATTACGGCCGTCGCCATCTTGTTTTTTCCACAACCAATGAACAGAAGTGACCACATCTGGACTGAGGAGGAGTGACGGAGAGACGCCGTATACGACTCTGGTAGAGACCTGTCAATCAAGGTAGCCCCGCCCTAAAGCATCCCCTGCTTTATGGTCTGTTTGACGCCATATACGACTCTGGTAGAGATTGTACGATGAGTCGATAACGTGTTATATATATTGTATGATAAGTTGCTATAGTAGCTATTATGACAGGTTTGAGCTCAGCAGTGACAAGATGGGTCACGAACATCAGTGTTATGGATCTTTAATTATTTTTTGTGTTTATGTTACTAATCTTTTGTTGTTTTATTGAGTAGCTGATGGTTTTATCAAAGAGGGGGAGATGTTCACGTGGAGGTGGAGGTGGCAGCAGAGGAGACAGGAGGTACGGGACATCTCTATGGACTTCAACTTTGCTTATTTTTGTCCAAGAAACATGAAAGTTGAAACAACGACGTTAACTTCTGGGACGCTGGAGAAGAAACAAACACACCAGCAGGATGTTGTTAACACTCCGATGACACAAAGAAACAACAAAGCTGCAAATTAGATTCAGCAGCCAGACACCATCATCACCTGCATTCACACGTTATCACCACAGTGCGTCTGCACACATTAAGTATAGATATGTATGATACACTACTCATATCTCAGGGCCGAGTTGCTGTTTGCACTTCTTCAGAAACCTTCAAGAGTCATCAGTGGTGGTTATAATGTGCTGGAAGTCCATTTTATAATATATACTTTAGTGCTGGGCAACGATTAAAACATTTAATCGCGATTAATCACATGGATGTTTTGCGATTAATAGCGATTAATCGCATTGTTATGGCAAAGTTCAATAACTAATTCAAAAATAGTGTATTGTGCACTTTTATTTTAAAGTACTGCAATATGAACAAAAGGGCAAAAACATTTGGTTCACGAGATGCAGGCAGCATGTTTCATACTTAATGTGAATATAATTCATACTTTGTTGGCATCTTATTCTGAAAACCGGATGTTGGTCTGAAGAAACCGGATGTTGTCTCACGTTAATCTTTCCGCTAACTTTCAAAGTCCTTCGCTCCCGATCTGTGCGTTTAAATGTGTTTACCGTGAATGTCAGCATATAGGTGCACGAACATGTGAGTGTCTGTGACTTTACCAGCGATGTCCAGTCGTCTCCAGGGAGAGCAGCGGAAGTCGCCTTTTCTCTACGGCAGCGGTTCCCAAACTTTTTAGGCCACGCACCCCCTTCTACATCCCGACCGGCTTCGCGCACCCCCAACCCCCCCCCCCCCCACACACACACCGTAAAAAAAAAAAAAGCAACAGAGCCGCATAAAAATCGGACGAATGAGAGAACAGTTTGCTCGCGCGTGGCGTTTGTTTTCGTGCCTTCGAAAAGGTAACGGACGTAACGTTACGAAGGTAACGGACGATTGGCCAGATTGGCCACATCTGTAGGCTCGTCTACTTGCAGAGAGTAAAACTCACTCTTCTTCACGCGACCGACCAATGTAGCCAGGATGTCTTCGGACAAAGCATCGATGCGCGCGACAGTGTTGTTGGACACCGGGATCACGTCCAACTTTTTCGCTTCTCTCTCTCCAATCATACATTCCACCATCTCTTTAACATTTTTCCCTCTCCACCACCGCCTCTCCTCCCTATTACGCGGTCAGAATACGACCACAACACGCCGCCTGTCTCCGGCAGAAATGCGCTCATCCACGCACGGGAACAACACCGAGTTGTAATATATACCTCCATAACACCCCGCCACTCTCGGCTCATACCTCCCCAGCAACGAGGCACATCACCCGGTCACAATACCTCCAGAATGTCCCCCGGGTGAAATCAGGGACTTGGTTTTATGGTTCTGAGTGGCCGGCGCTCACCCGTTGGCGCTGGGACGCGAGGTCTCCAGCCGTCCCCGCCGTGAGGCACCCGATCGTCAGGTCTTCAGCCCTCGGAACAGGCCGCGGGTCAATAACTTGTGGGTGGCGGGGTAGAGGCGAGGCAGATCACAGAAACATAAAGACTAGAGTATGGCAAAGATATGTTGATGAGAAACGTATTTGTACGTCAAACACAAACGTAATCAGGGAGAAAATACGTTCGTGGTAAAACGTAATTGAGAATGCATTTTAGTTTTGGGGGAACATAATTTTTAGGAGACAGGACTGCACCGCCATTACATTTTTCCTCTCGCGCACCCCCTAGAGGCAGCTCGCGCACCCCCAGGGGTGCGCGCACCCCACTTTGGGAATCCCTGCTCTACGGCAACCCTGAAGGGACATCATATCTCTAATACAAAACCATAAACATGAGACAGTCTGACTATAGGATGTTTGCTGGCTTTATCCCACTGTTCTTGTCATCATCTTGTTCTTATGTATATGTATTGTCTCTTGTTTTTCAAAAAATATATATATATATTTTAATTTAAAAAATGCGTTAACGCGCGATAAAATAATTGTCGGCGTTGATGAATGAATGTGTTAACGCGAAATGAACGCGTTAACTTGCCCAGCACTAATATATTTATAATGTCAATATATTCCTCGCTCTTTTATCTAACATGAAAGTAACAACTTCTTCAAGAATACGTGCTGCAGCTTCACATACCTTTCCGTCTGCGTTCACACTGAACCTGTGAAGACTGTCGATCGAACCCTGCTGCAAAACGACACAACCAAACAGACAGGTGCGCTGTTTCTGGGTGAGAACCAACCGACCGCAAGACAGATTATATGTGTCGTGTGATTTCAAAAGCTAAGCTACGAATAAATCTATCTGCTGACAGTGAACTGTTCAGGAGGCGACTGTACTGATCTGTATCTCAGGCCACAGATAGGAGCACGTCAGCACTGTTTCATTCCCCTGAGTAAGAGAGGACGAGCTGTTCAAACTGCCGTTCTTTTATCAGACTTTGTAAGTCCATCAACTCCATTTAAAAGTGTGTGACAGCGATCCCACAGCGACAAGCCACGATTGATTACAGCTGGAGACGCCTCGAGCGCTTCTTCTAATAACACTGACGATCAGCTTTTAATCAACGAACATAAATCAACTATTTAAAGTGCTGCATCAACATCTGTCAGTCACAGAATCTGATTTCTCTTGACTTCATGTTCACTCCTTTTGTTCATCAATAAAAAGTCTTCTTCAATACAGCATGATGTTCATTTAGTACATTATGGTCCATTTAGAGTCACACAGACCATGAAGCAGGGGATGCTTTAGGGCGGGGCTACAGTGATTGACAGGTCTCCACCAGAGACGTATACGCCGTCCCTACGTCACTCCTCTGCATTCCAAATATGGTCTCTTCCGCTCGTTAGTTGCAAAAAACACATCACGGCGATGGCCGTAATCCAAGATGGCGACGGGGAAATCGCCAAACTCGAGGCTTCAAAGCATCAGTCCACAAACCAACGGGTGACGTCACGGCGTCGACTTCTTATATACAGACTATGGTGTGAACGGGAAGTGGACCAGAACTAAAGTGCAACAATGTATCACTTCTTCCCCTTGATCCGGACCAGATGAACCCAACCGCAGCCCGAGCTTCATGTCTCTGCTGCTCGAGTGAACCTACCCCTCGATTGACAGCTCGACTGAAGTCCTCGGCCAGCGCTCCGAACAGGACCACGTTGATCGACGGGTTGTGGGACGAGGAATCTTCTTCTGCCAAAGAGACACAGAACATTGATGAGTCGGGTGTGACGGACACTTACTGAAAACGTAATGGTGAATTCGTAAACATGAAGTGACTAAAGACGGTGAACTCCGGATCGTTTCAGCTCATGAAAACTGTCCAATCAATGCTGTTATTCGATGAGTCAATGTAAAGAAACTTAACGGACACATATTTCAGTTGTCAACTAATTGTTCAAGATATTTTTTGAAGGAAACGCAAACAGTTCTCTCATCACAGCGGAGCGTTTGTGAGAATTCGCTGCTTTTCTTTGTCTTGTGTGACAATAAACTGGAATCTTTGGCTTCGGTATGATCGTCAGCGAGGTTGGAAATCAGAACAAGCCACAAGCCGAATGCTTGTAAAGTATGCAGGCGTCTGCAAGAGTCGCTTCACTAGCCGGCCCCCCGCCTCCCAAAAAACAAATGATGGTAATCTATTGTGGCAGGTGTACGAAACAGTTCATTTCAATGACTGACGAGACGATTCTGCGCGTTTGCAGTGACTCAACAAACCAGCTTCTCTCTTTCCATCTGGGAAACTGACAGACGGCATTCAAACACTTGTTGCTCATCGCTCCCAATATTATCTCACAAAACATCCACGAAGGCTGAAGATTCAACCCGTGGTGCTCAGTGGGCAGAGACAGTGACTTCCACCAAGAGTAGAAGAGCCGTGAGCAAGAAGAAGTCCGACCGCCTCTTTTTGGATATTATAAACTACGTCCCATATAAAAATAATGAATTCATCAATAATAAGCATTATCTTTGCCCTGAGCAACACGTAAAAAAACTAAAAACAGACAATTCATGTCCCAATTGACTGCATTTCGTGACTATTTCACAACCTTCCATGATACTGTGTTGCTATATAATGATTCATCACAATAAATGTATACAACTTCTGCTAAAAATACACAAAAAGATGGTTTCCTGCTGTGACTGACAGGTTGCTGGTTCTATTCCTTGGAGCATTACTGCCCTTTAAAGTACAACAGCTCTGAACTCACTTCTCCATGTGAACCAGCAGCCGCTCAGACCTCATCCAGGAACAATCCAACAGCTGACACACACACACACACACACACACACACACACACACACACACACACACACACACACACACACACACACACACACACACACACACACACACACACACACACACACACACACACACACACAGGAGCGTTACCTTCAATGACAGTCTTCAGGATGAAGTTGTCAGACGCCAACGACACCAGCGGGCCTTTACGGACCACTTTCCCCTGGAGAGATATATAAAAACAAGAAACAACACTTCAGACACCAACTGGAAAGCATTTCAGATCCCATGCAGAGTCTCACTGAGGAGCCCGTCAGCTGATCAAAGCCCCGGCAGAGACGTGAGCGGCGTTGATGAGCGCCTCGGAGGAATGAGCTGCGAGGCGTGCGAGGCTCACAGGTGTTCTCAGAGAGGCTGTACGCCTCTCTGAGAACACCTGTGAGCTGTGCACGGCAACGGTCAAACATACAAGCTTCTGTTCAACTCAATTTATTTGTATCGGCCAAAAGCAGACATTTGCCTCAGAGGGCTTTACAGTCTGTACAGTGCTGGACCTCGTCTGTCCCGGGACCTGTATTCTGCAGAAACACTGTTGTGCTCCTCGTGTGTGGCTGAAGCTTTAGATCTGAGTCGATGGAACACACACACTTCATTCCTGAAGGTAAAGAGCGTAGACGGAGAAGTAGTGGATGAAGTACTCAGGTCTTGTACATAAGTAAACGTAGCAATACTCTGTCAAAAGAGTACTAAAAGTATAACTTTTCCACATTTAAAGGTCTAAAAACGACGAGACCGAATGTAAACTGCATTATCGATTACATAAAGTTTATCTCAATTCATAATAATAATAATAATAAAGTATCAGAAAATGTAAATACTCAAAGTGAAAGTACGTCTTAAGTGAACTGTGTACATTGCAGGTCGCTGTAAACAAACCTTGACTGTTTTGTCGGAGTAGTCGGTGTCGGTGCTGATGAGCGAGATGAGAACCCTGGTCAGGTGAGCTGGTACCTGGGCGCCTGGCCCCGCCCCCTCCAGCATCACTCGCTGAGGCATGGCGTCACCTGAGGGACATGAAGGGAAAAGATGAACATCTGTACCAACAACCTGCGTGAGAGTTCAGTCTCTTCATCTGGTTCCGTTTCAACCTGAGGTCTCTGGAGGGTTTTTACTTTTCTTTTTTTTAAGTCTTTTGGTTTCAGGTCCAGTCGGATCGTCCACCGCAGACGACTCATTACCAGGATAAACCCTCCGACAGGAAACTCCCAGATCCGCGTCGACATGTTGAGGTCAAGCGTTTGGGAAACAATAACGGCTCCACCTAAACTTGCGAACGCCTCTGAAAGGTGAACAAACAGCCAAATATGTGTCTATAACTCTGAGTACATAATTAGACACTTCTGTGTGTGTTGTTAAGTTCCTGCCGCCGGCAGAAGACGAGAAGCTCGGACAGCTGGAATGTTTTTCGTCGCTGTGGATGACGATATTCTGTAAAACAAAGGTCATGAGGAAACCTCCAGAGAATGGTCACCTGACTCAGCAGCCTATGAAACAAAGAGTGAACTCTACAGGACTCTCTCCACTGAGGAGAACTAAACTCTCTGAAGTCTCCTGGTTTCTCGTTAATTATGAGCAGAGGTTCATTTGGTCCGACATGAAACCTCCAGCTGCTCACGCTCCAGCGGTTTCACCGGCTGAATTAATACTAAATAAAAGTCACGAGACTCAGCAGGTGCTCTCGGGTTCTTTTCTGTTGTTTTTATCAGGTATGGAGCAGCTTGAGAGTGTGTCGAGGGAGAGCAGCTCTGCAGCGCTCAGACAACCCAATTTATGAAAACCCATTTAAAAATCCTCCTCAGCGCCGGTGAGAGAAGAGACCCTGGACACACTCTTGTTTAAAATGTCTCACATCCGCATTACATTTGCTCCAGGGAAATTAAATAAAAAGGAACTTTTCCTCCTTTTTTCTTGTTGTCTTCTCGTCTCGCATGGGGAACGAAGAGCGATCGAAGAGACAGAATTCTCACAAACTCTGTTTCCCCGTCGGCTTAGTGGGAGTTTTTAGCCTCTTTCAGCACATAGTTTTGGTTTTACTTCACATTTATTGTGTTTAAATCACAGTTTTTTCTGATAAACTTACTGGAACATCCCCGCCCAGCACCAAACAGTCTCTCGCTGCGTCTGTCCGTCCAGCTGGTGAAGAAAGACAAACATCAGCTGCTAAAGAGACTGAGAAGTAGAGTGACTAGAGTAACATGTTTGGGGTTGTTTTTGTGAGGGTGATAACGTGTTTTCTTTGGGGGGGCGGTTATGGTGATAAGGTGCTCATTAGTGGTGCAACGGATCATGAAAGGTTTGGATCGGATCACGGATCAGAGTCACGGATCGGATCAGGACAAAGTAAAGTAATAAATGGAGCAGATGTAACTTTTAGAGATCCCCGATCACGTGCTTTGGCTGTCGATACTAATTGCAGATCATTGATGATCCACATTGCTGTTTTGATTTTAGCAGCTGGTCGACTTTTGATGGGTTCATAAAAACAAACAATTCAAATGATAAGGAAATAAAAGATTGTATTTCTATGGATTAAAACAAATCTTGTCATTAGTAGTTTTAATGATGCATTATAATCTGCTTAGAGCTCGTGCAAACAGATCATAATTCATCTGTTGATGTTGTTCAAACAGCTATAATTAATCAGGTTTCTCACCAACACTACATTTTAAGAGATTACATGTGAACACGTCACGATGACGTTAGAATAGATTTGGCGGTGCTGCCACCGTCCTGTCAGTCTAAACACCGATTGGTTGTTTACAAAGTAACATCATCAGAGATCAGAGACATGAACGCAGATACTTTGAATATTTGACTGAATATTGGAGGAAAACGATCGTCGGTAGAACTTTATTTCACACTGTAAAGGTTGACGTTACACTGTTAATTAATTGGCGGTTCACATGTGTGGAGATCACGGATCGACAGGCAATTGAACCTCTAACCCTGACAGTGTTAGTGCCGAGTTCAAGCTACTTTGAATCCACAGCAGAATGAAATGTTAAACTGAAGAACATTTTCCCTTTTTGTGTTCAATCATCAGAAGAGGCTTAAGATATTGAGAAGACCTGGAGGAGGTACAACGATACACACCGTGTAATACGAGTCTAACGACGTCCGATTGGTGATTGTAATTCAGACTACGGTCAGTCTTGTGTTTGACGAGCTTTGCAATATTGAGACAGTGAGTCTGTGACTGCAGGCCCCACAGTGACCGGCTCGATGGGATTAAAGCTGTCAGATGATAAGACGGCAGAATCAACAGCTCTGTAATTACTGCATCAGAGGAGATGACAACTTAATAATATTATTTAAATGCACAAAGGTATTCTGAATAAAACATCCCTCACAGCGATGTAATGCATCAGGAAGTGCAGCCATTAAAATGACATCACGTCAGGGTGCGAGTAAAGAAAGGCAGACTGAAGGCGACTCGTGTCGGCATCGTGATTCATTCTCAAACTTCCCCCGAATAAACTCTCAAACAACAGAGGCGGCTGAAATACAGGCGCTGAGAAAGGTTTGGCACAAATCCTTGAGGTGGATCTTAATTGCCTGCCGAAGCTACGCTGTGATTGGCCGGTCCGTGTTTGAGGGGCGGGACTTAGCAAAGGGTCAGTTGTTTTACTTCCATATGAAGTATTTTAAGTTTCAGTCATCAAATACCGACTGAGGTTGTATATTCTGACCTTTTCAGCAACGTTAAGAACAAAGCCTGGATATAAATTGACAGGATTCAACAACAGCAGCAGCAGCACTCCTCTGCAGCCCAAAAACGGTCGCTTCCTTTCACGGTTGCAAAGCAAAAAAACTAAAACAAGGACGACGGATAAAATACCGAAATCGAGGCCGTCTATGAGACGAGACAAGAGAGCGACAGCCGAGATGAGACGCTGCCTCTCGGTAAACACAAACTCCACATCTGCATCATCTTTTGTCTTCCCCTCGGTGTGTTGGGAAGCAAAAAGAAAAGGACGATCGTCCCAGCGCACTACAACGACACCCACACCACAGCCACCTCCTGCTCTGCTGCGATACAGTCCTATGAATCTAACTCCAGGTGCCCATTGTAGTCTGCTATCTGTACATGAAGCACAATTCATGTTTCTACATGAATATAATCTGATCACAAAATGCTCGTTATCCTTCAGAGTTCTTTGTTCCTCCTCCCAGTTCAGCCAGGTGAGTTCAGTCAAGAGCCAAGCCTGATAGCGCCTCGAGCAGCCAGCGAGGCGGAGAGCAGAAATAACCAGGTGGCACAGTCTGATGAAATGAAAGTCTAAAGCCCCCCCCCCCCCCGCCCCATAAAGCCATCCAGCAGGAGGTAGCCGGGGTCAGGCATCGAGTGATCGGTCCCACAGAGAGCAGGAGGCAGCGCTGGACTTCTGAACTCTCCCAGACGGGAGGAGACGGGAGGAGTGAGCTTCCTTTAGAGATCATAAATATTCTGCAGAGGAACCCTAACCCTACCCTAACCCTACCCCTACCCTAACCTACCATACCATACCCTAACCCTACCCTAACCTACCATACCCTAACCCTACCCTAACCTACCATACCATACCCTACCCTAACCCTACCCTAACCTACCATACCCTAACCCTACCCTACCATACCATACCCTACCCCTACCCTAACCTACCATACCCTAACCCTACCCTACCCCAACCTACCATACCCTACCCTAACCTAACCTACCATACCCTACCCTAACCTACCATACCCTACCCTAACCCTACCCCTACCCAAACCTACCATACCCTACCCTAACCCTTACCATACCCTACCCCTACCATACCCTACCCCTACCATACCCTACCCTAACCCTACCATACCCTACCCCTACCATACCCTAACCTACCATACCCTACCCTAACCCTACCCTAACCCTAACCCAAACCTACCATACCCTACCCTAACCCTTACCATACCCTACCCCTACCATACCCTACCCCTACCATACCCTACCCTAACCCTACCATACCCTAACCCTACCCCTACCCTAACCTACCATACCCTACCCCTACCATACCCCTACCATACCCTACCCCTACCATACCCTACCATACCCTACCATACCCTACCCTAACCCTACCCCTACCCACCATACCCTACCCCTACCCTAACCTACCATACCATACCCTAACCCTACCCTAACCTACCATACCATACCCTAACCCTACCCTAACCTACCATACTAGGAGCTGAATGAGACGACGTCCACGTCAGGCTGCATCAAAATGTTTCTAAACATGATTAATTTTCTCTCACTGTGACTATCTGCTGTTTTTAAAACATTGCATATTTGTAATGATTCATAATTCAATATTAGTAACAAATAGATGAGATGTGTTAACTGGACGGTTGAAGACAAAAACCTGATAAATGACTGTAAGAAAGTTGCTCCCTTTGTTCTTTGGTTCTGATCCTGGTTATCACTCAGAGATTTCATACATACATACATACATACATACATACATACATAACATGAACGAGGCATATACACACAAGCTCCATTTCGAGTATAAAACAGCTCAACAGGAAATCTTCACAACACTTCTTATATCCGTCACTTCTGTTAAACACCTGCAGAATTGCTTGTGATGTTCAATCATTTGCTCCAAAATAAAACACTGTAAAAACAGCAGAAATCGTCGTCGGGGCCCCACACTGTCACATGCCTTTCCTGACACAATCACGAGATATTGGAACAGAGGACGTGGAAGGAATGAGATGGGAAACTAGCTTTAAAGTGGCCCCATTATGGCCGAGCCATGCTGCGTCTAACAGCGACATCTTCTTCTGCTCAGAGACCTTTACTTTCATTTTTAAAGAATATTAATGATAAAAAAAGACAACTGCAGTGCGGTTAACAAGTTCTCATTTGTGCATAAGAAGCAACCAACGATAGATCTCAGACAGATTCATCAAACTACTGCCAACACTGAGTCACTGCAGAAGAAAACATGCCAAGTTGCTTGCAACAATATCAGCAACGTGCAGCCTGATGTTTTACTTCTAATGCATGTCAACACAAGCTGGGGCTGAGCCACAGCAGGGCTAACAACACGCTGGCCCACAGAGTGTCCTCCTGATCCCAGACAAACTCACACTATTAAGAAAATATGACTTCTTTTGTTTCTTATTTTATACTTTAAGTCCTGATCCACACTCCAGACCAGCTGGTGGCGGTAATGCACCAATTCATTGTTTGCCAACCGCCAATAAACCTCAAAGAAGAAGAAGAAGAAGAAGAAGAGTATCCTCCTGTTTAGCAGAGCATAATATTTCAGCAGCATTCATGAGAAATAACCTCCACACATTTAAACTCATTTGATCCACAAAGCAAACTGCAGCGAGACGTGACGTCCAAATGAACTCTTTTACAAAATCAATGCAACTTTTAGTTTAATAATGTTTAAACTCGGACCTGAAGTGGCTGTTTGGGTTCAGGAGAGACTGATGACTGAAGCAACTAAACACAACAACTGACAACGCAACGTCCGTTTATTCAGAGCGGGATGTGACTCAGCTGTAAGCCGAACGTCCACGAGGAATGGAAAGATGTGTAACATGTATAAAACATACTCTACGTGTACGCATGCGTGTGACAATAAGAACCTGAATCTAAAATACTGACACGAGACAGCTTCTACAAACTAATAAACAACATTTCACAGGATGCGTTTAATGAACCGAACCACTGCGTGGACGTAAACACGACATTACATGCAGGAAACGAAGAGAAACACTCACGACTGCGCGAGTCCGCTTTGTTTTCCCCCCGCTTGGTTTCGAATTGACAGGGTGCTGTACTGCGCATGCGTGTTGCGAACCGGATGCCACGACTTCTATTTATACCAACAATGAACATAGATAACAATAATAACAATAATAATAATAATATAAAATACAATGTAGCCGGGGAGAATAAGATTGTACATAAAAATATAAAATTAAATTTGTATAAATAATTACATTAAATCCTTACTATACTTAGCCTAGATATAAAACGTTTTTATCAAAGTAATGTTTAATTGGTGAAACTAAATTAGTTGTTTTTATTTCAAACATTGTTTATTTTACTGACACTTGAATAAAATGATGAATCTCAAGTTTTTCTCACCGATCAAATTTCCATCTTTGTTCACAATTTATTCCAACTGCTTTTAGTTCTTACTCTTCAACTAATTCTTCTAACAATGATTTTCAACCTACCTGAGAATTAAACACTTTATTCACACTTGGACAGACAGATCTCCACTCTAACCCGACTCTTCAAGCTCCATTTGTCACTTAAAGGGACGGTACGTAACATTTAGGGGGATTAATTTGCAGCCGTGGAATATAATATTCAAATATGTTTTAATCAGTGTATCATTTCTAAAGCAGTATTTAGTATTTAGTTGGTTGCAATCTGGAAAACACCACTAGAGGCCACTAAATCTTACACACTGGGCCTTTAAACGTCAAATAACTTTGTAATTCCTTTCTGCTCTTTGACTTAATGTTTAAACTTCATGTTTAAAGCAGGCAGCAACGTCCGGTTCTGCCGAGTGAAGCCGATGCGGAAGTTTCTGAAAACTTTCTGGTCAGAGTTTATGTCTCAATCTCTAGTTTCAAGTCTTCTTCAATACAGCATGATGTTCATTTCGTACATTATGGTCCATTTAGAGTCACACAGACCATAAAGCAGGGGATGTTATAGGGCGGGGCTACACGCTGATTGACAGGTATCTGACAGACCATAAAGCAGGGGATGCTTTAGGGCGGGGCTACACAGTGATTGACAGGTATCTGACAGACCATAAAGCAGGGGATGCTTTAGGGCGGGGCTACACAGTGATTGACAGGTATCTGACAGACCATAAAGCAGGGGATGCTTTAGGGCGGGGCTACACAGTGATTGACAGGTATCTGACAGACCATAAAGCAGGGGATGCTTTAGGGGCGGGACTACACGGTGATTGACAGGTCTCTACCAGAGACGTATACGGCGTCGCTCCATCACTCCTCCACATTCCAAATATGGTCACTTCCGTTCATGGGTTGCGAATAAAAACAATATGGCGACGGTTGTAATCCAAGATGACGATCTCAAGGCGCCAAATGGGTGACGTCACCACTACGTCCACTTCTCACACGCAGTTAATGGTTTAACGCTTGCTAACTCGTCTGGATGGTTGGGGCAAAAACGTAACATCTGTTGCCAACAAGTGCACACGTATTTTTGATGACGTCAGCTGTAAAAGAGTCTTTAGTCTTTATACCTAATCAGTGGACGAAAGAGTCGTACCAGAGGTGGCGCTAAAAAACAGATTTTAGTAGATGACACGTCAGATGATCACCAAAATCGTTACGAATCGTCCTCTGGTGAGCATCGACATCCAGAGTGAATCTGTCAAATTGTTATGGAGATAAATCTCTGTGGAAACAATCAGAATCATCGCGCTGCGGGCAGAAACAACAGCTTCCCTCTCATCAGACGGGCCGGCCGTCATATCCATGTTATGTTCAACAGATGGAAACCTCAGACGCGTTTACAACCAGATTACTGACGGTTTAATTAAATTGAATCATGCCAAACACTCAGCGAGCCTGTGATGGAGAGGCATAATTCTGCCGCTGCATTAGCAGGAGGCTCATCACTCAGCGCCAATGACTTTCTGCAGCAGAGACACATGAGCGGGCCTGAGGTTCTGTTCCTGCTTTATGTTTTCTAATCAACCGTCCCGCTCTGTGAAGAATACCACCAATAAACTACATGCGTGAAGCTGTCTTTACGATGGAAGACTACAACTTTCATATTGTTCTATTTGGCCCAGTTGCTGCGTGAGGAGGAGGAGGAGGAGGAGGAGGAGGAGGAGGAAGAGGAGGAGGAGGAGGAAGGGGAGGCCATTAGCTGGATCGTGCGGCTGCATTCAGGTATGCAATATGATCCTAAATGTGCACCAGATGAAGCTGCATATTCACCACAGATTGGAGATCCTCTGGAAGTATTTAGTATGTTTGCTCTCTGTCTTTAGGGTCCTGTGTGTTACAGAATGATGTGCGTTGCTCTCGCATCAATTTAAACATTAACAAAGTGCCGGGACCCCGTCTGACTCTGACATCCCAGAACGTGTACGTACATTCACATCAGCTCTTCACTTCAATATACACCTGAAACTTTAACAGACTTCTTTTAAACATACATCTTTGTTGTGTTAAATTAGGCCTATTTGCGGCCGTTTGCCGTCGTTCTTTGTCATGAACAGCAAATCTTAAGGCATGAAAACAGCTTCATTCAAATAAAACCACCAACGACAAGTGAAGCACATGACCACACGAATCAAGTTGAAAGGAGGACATTATGTGGTTCAATTGGCTGATTTCAGGTTCAAACTATTTCATAATCATACGACATTTTCAATTCACATTTACTCCAACGTAACTTTCATCAAAAAAAGATGATAATACATCTCAAGGCCATGGGCTGCATCTGTCAAGGTGTTCCTTCATGTTCTGAATGTTGAGCAGCATCCACTGATCCACTGATCTCTCCAACACCTTTGTGTCTCTGTGGTCTCGACGCTCTTCATCATATGAATGTGAACAACAGAGCAGTCTGTCCTTGAAGACATTCATGGTGCTGCACTCACTCCTTCAGATGAAAAAGTTTTCTTCTTTCACGCCTCTGCGCCGCTGGCTCATCCCTCGCTGATGTCGGCAGAAAGAAATCACCACCGGCTCCACCAAAGTGACTTTTCGTTTGTTTGATTTGAAACAGGCGGCAACCTCCGGTTCTGTTGAGAGAAGCTGAGGCTTCATGTGTAAAAGCTGCATTCCCTCTAGTGTCCACCAGGGGGCGACTCCTCTGGTTGTATAGAAGTCTATGAGAAAATGACTCTACTTCTCTCTTGATTTATTACCTCAGTAAACATTGTAAACATGAGTTTATGTCTCAATCTCTAGTTTCATGTCTTCTTCAATACAGCATGATGTTCATTTAGTACATTATGGTCCATTTAGAGTCACACAGACCATAAAGCAGGGGATGCTTTAGGGCGGGGCTACACGTGATGGACAGAGACGTATACTTTCAGGGAAGGTTGCGCCCGACGTTGCTGAGGAACCGTAACCAGCCAACCACACCACTGGGACCACACATTCATAGCTTCGATTTTTAATGTCATTTATTGTATCATTTTTGGTATAATACAGTCAATTCAAGCTTTTAATCTTATCTAATGTAGTCTTCTCTATTCTTTAGTCGAGTCGAATCAATTCTCTTCTCTTGCCTGAACTAAACTACCGCACACAGAGGCTCTATTGCCAACTCTCATAAATAATCCCATGAAAACTACCAGGAGGATGTTCCGGTGTCGCCCAGCAGCAACACAAACACAGAAATATGCCCATAAATCCCGATGCCATCCTCCCAGCAGCCTCTGGGGCCGTGAGGAGGATGAGCTCCATCATCCCTGAGGCCGAGGCCCGGAGGTGTGGTGGTGTTATATGGTGTCGTTGCAGACGGAGAGCTTTCTTCTTCTTCTTTTCTTCTGAGGGCCCGTCGACCTGTGAACCAGACAACCTGAGCCCTCCGTGCTCACAGCAGCTCGTCTGCTGCAGGTTCATGTCAGCACGTTTCTCCTCCAGAGACCGGGTTCCTCCTGTGTTCGTCTTCTTCTCTTATTTATATTTGCAGCAGACAGAGTCTTGAATCACATCATGATGTATTGGCGTGATCATGTAAGTGAGTTTAAGATGGTACCTGGTGGGACAAAGTCCTTCCAACAACACTTCCAATTTCCAGGAATAATTTGTCGATAACTTTTGGCAATTTATTGATGACCGTAAACTTCTCAGTGTAAATATTCCTGCGTTGATGTTTCGGTGCTGAGATGCTGTCTGACCTTCATTCTTCATTGTTGTGATGGCGCTCCTTCACATCATCGTTGATCAAGGAAATGATCCACAGCCGACCCGCCTCTCTCTCATCAGCCCGAGGCAATTAACTCCATCAAAAATGTTATTTTCAGTTTTACTGTTTACTCATTTAATAATTCTGCTATCAATCACCTGCGCTGCAGCTTCTCTGGATCCATCCCACTGATGGATGGCAGTCGTGACTGAGGACTAAACTCCTTCAGTGAAGTTTCTGAAGCAGGTTTCTTTTTGTTTAAACGGGGGAAAGTTTGACCTCATCTGTCACTGGGGCTGTTCAATAATCAGAAAAGATGACGTATTATAAATAAAGCAACCTGGCAGTGACGTAGAGACGTATACGGCGTCTCTACGTCACTTCTATTCGCCGGTTGCAAAAAAACCAAGACGGCGACGGCCAAATCGACTTCAAACCATCACTCCACCAACCAAGAGGGGACATTACAGCGACGACGTCTGTGGTTTAAGTCAAGAATCTGGTTTCCAGAGTTCATTGAACAAAGAGTGAAGAAATCTATTCAAGGCAGAGAAAGAAGAGTTCTGCTGCTGCTGACATGTGGTTCGGGTGAAGGAAGGCGCCCAAGGTCTCTGAAAGCACTTGTAGAAGTCTGTCCCGCCGACATCGAATGCACTCCACCACTGCACGAAAGCCTTCTTCTGTTATCGAGTACATAGCGTACTACTCTGTGATGCTACCTGACAGACTGAGCTCAGCAGAGCTTCCCGAGGTAATAAAGGTTTACAGCTGGGCGGTGACCGTTAGCGCTCCCAGCTGCTTCTGCTGCGGCTTCCTGCCCGGTGTTGAAGCCTCGTCCTCGGAGAGTCGTTATCCTGAGCTGAAGGCCTCGGCATGAAACGAGCGCGCTCTTTACGAGCCGAACGCCGGACCAGAGGTGCGGATATGACGAGACGGAGGAGACGGATCAGGAGTGTGTGGAGTGTGACGGTGTGTCGAGGCCTCCCGACAGACAGACGGTGAGTTAAATGTCTCAGAGTCTCCAGAGAGCCGGCCAGCTGGACGCCGCAGTCTTCGGTTCGAACACGCTGAGAAACAGAGTTCATGCTGCTGCTCTTCTACAATGTTTCATTCATTCAAATACGAATCACTTCACTGAGTCGAATCATTTTGTTCAGTTCAAAGAGTCGTCGTCACTTCAGCATCACGTCAGCTCAGTTCAGTGGATGCTTTGTGAAGTGGACTTGTACTGATGTGTAGCGAGGGAGGGGTATCAATACTATCGATACTCTGATCGGTTCTTTTTGTGAGAAAAAAAAGACAATTAATTCAAAAAGAATCAACATTACTTTATTACTCACATGTAAATGAAGAGTGTTTAAACAGCAGAACTGTTTCAATAACTATTGTTGACTCTACTGTTTCAATGGCAACACCAAATGTAACTGAGAACATTCCTACAGGGAGGAGTATATTATTATTATAATTATTATTATTATTATTATCACGGTGTGTTGGGGGGACGAGCAGCTTCAGAATAACTTATAAAACTAACTTATAGCAACAACAGCTCCATGACACTCGTTCACCCTCTGACGTGTCATCTTCTCTGTCGCCGATGGTGTGGAGGGACTTGGTCTGAGTGGGGGGGGAGGTAGTGTGTGTGTAACAGCTAACAGAACGACCAGTACACACACACACACACACACACACACACACACACACTGCTGAGTACACCGCCACCACTCAACCGCTGCTTCGAGGGCCGACAGCTTGGTGAGTCCATTTGTTGTTGGGTCAGAGTGTCTGACGTGTTTTGTACGCCTACACTTTAAACACCCTGCATGCATTGCTGCATGCATTGCTGCATGCATTGCTGCATTCATTGCTGCATGCATTGCATGCAAGCATTGCTGCATGCATTGCTGCATGCATTGCTGCATGCTTTGCTGCATGCTTTGCTGCATGCTTTGCTGCATGCTTTGCTGCATGCTTTGCTGCATGCATTGCTGCATGCTTTGCTGCATGCATTGCTGCATGCTTTGGAGTTTGAATGAAGTGTGTTTTAAGAGGGGCGGTGAGGTTGTTTGGACTCAATCAAACTCTGCAGAAGTGTTCGTTGCAGAGATCCACGCTCTAAACATTTGTAGTTGCAGGATTGTTTCTGTGGCTTTCGTTGTCCTGTAATAAGCTTTGAAGCAGGAAGTAAACAACCGTTTATTTCCTGCCTTTTAGTCCCGATGGGTCACGCTCCAAAAACACCTGCTGCCCCTTTACGGGGGTAAGACGACAGAACTCAGAGCAGACGTAGCGAAGAGATAGCGAGGTCACGATTCTAAATCCCTCACATTCACTCATATTTAATGTTTAAATGCATGAAATAGCAGTTAACTAATGACCTCTTGGTTTATTGGGGAGCTGCAGCAGCGTTCAGTGTTGCTTCTCTGCTTCTCATATGTGGAAACAGACGGGGGGTTTGTTTGGGCAGCTCCATCATCAGCACCATTACAAAAAGCTGCAATATTTGTTTAGCTGTTAATTAAAGATGTGTGTGTGTGTGTGTGTGTGTGTGTGTGTGTGTGAGAGAGAGACAGGGACGCTGCTCTCCGTCTGATAACACTCTGATGAGATGCGTTGTTTGTTCCAACGCTCTTATTGGGTTTCATGTGAGAGATGAAAGCCAGTCACCTGGTGTAGGATCTCAGTTATCATGCTTGGAGCTCTGCTCCCAGACAAATAGCTCATTAATGCAACTGTTGTGGTGTAAACATTTGATTAAAGGCACCGTGCGTTCTGCTCTGCTGCCCACTAACTTACAGTCACAGAGTGGTGGAGTTTAATGGATCCTGAAGGACAGCGAGATTTAAATAATCTCAGAAGCTCATTTGTCAATAACTGGAATTCAACAAAGTCATGATCGTCACACATTTTGCAATTACAGCAATTCTGTCGTGCAAAATGCCCACCGGAGTGAGAGAAGCTGATCTTCTTCTCCTGTTAGATGAAAGAACAGAGTGGAGATGTTCACACACGTTAACGTCTGTGGACGGAGACGGACAACGTCCCACAAAACACACTCAATGTAGAGTTTTAGCTTTGTGCATCTTAAGACTGTCACTAAAGGACGATGTTGACATTTTGTCACGTGCCTCGTCCGTCACTAGACGGGTATGGAGAGAGTCACGGTAACGCTGAGGGCCCGCACCAAACAGCAGCAGGTACCTGTTCTTCTGTCCTGGTTCTGTCTGAGTGGCACCTTGAGCTGCTCTGCTGTTGACCTGTTGTGAAATCATTTTGTAACTCTGCACCATTTCCTCTCAAATCCATTTCCTCCAAATTTGAAGCTAATTTCAAATCCTCCACACGGGCTTCACTTTACAGAACCGGAGGCTGTCGCTGGTTCCCAACAGACAGAAGTCATAACTGCTACGGCCTTTGTCTTCTGAACATTATTTCGTTGTTTTTGAACATTTCCTGAAGTGACTGAAGCTGTTGGTTATCTTCGCCGGTACGCCTCACACCAGTCAGTGCAGAGAGAGCTCCGGTCCTGTTGGTGGAACACTTCTCTGGAGATTTAAGTCCCAAATGTCCTCACGTCTTAGATTACTATCCACAAACACAAGTACAACCTGGTGTGGTTCATACCAATTCATGCCACATCCAGAATAAAATCTCTCAAAATAATTCAGATCCCAAAATCCTTGAAAATTCAACCTCAATTGATTTTGTTGTTTTCGCCTCAGCTGAAGGTTTCAGGGCTCCTCTGTGGATTCACAGAACTCTGTCAAGCTGCGATTGGCTGTTTTACCTCCTTGCAGAACTAAACCACATTCCAGTTAAATAGTAGTTTGTTGTAATAAAAATAAAAACCTAAGCTAAGATGTCGTTGAGCCTGCAGAGAGTCTGAGCGCAGCAGAGGAAACTCCTCTGAAAGCTGCAGGTAATCTTCAGGAGACGTGTTATCAGCTCCACGCAGACCTTCCTGTTTGTTTGCATGTCTTTGACGTGCTTGATTACCCGTTCACGCTCTGCTCCGTGAGGCTACAGTGAACTCATATTCTCCGTGACGACCCGGTCTCGTCGGCATTAATATTTCACGTCGCCTAAAAACTTTAAATGGGAGCGAGGCGTGCTGCTTGTGAATTGCAAGTTAAATAATTGATGCTGTTGGAATCTGATGCACCGCAGAGCTTCAGCTTCTCCACTGGAGGAAATTTACATCCGCTTACCCGATGATCTACATTTCCCATCAGGCCTGGAGCGCCAAATCCTGCCCAAAACACAGAGCGGGAGAAAGAACCTTCTTGTTCAAGTGCTGCAGCTCTGTCTGACTGTCCTTTCCTTCTTTGCAGCAGTGAAAGATGATTTCAGTAATCTGTGCGTGGACAGAGCCAGGCTAGCTGTTTCCCTCCGCTGTCAGTCTTTATGCTAAGCTAGGCTAACCACGTCCGGCTTGGAACTTCAGGAGAAACGCGTTTTTTTAAAACACAAAACACCTGATGATGCCTGAATGCAGGTATTGCATTAGTTAACAATACTAATCCAAAGGGAGCTGCATGAAATAGCCTCTTATCAACAAACCCTGAACTATTCCACATGTTTTACATATTATGGGTATAATTCAACTTTTTAATAAATACCAATTAGACTCTATCCCACTTTTCCAACTCATTCCGAGTAATTAAACTGCTTCTTCATGCAGATTAAAGCAGCAATACGCCAACAGGTTGGTATCAGAATAAATCATTTTCTTGCTGACGGTTGGCGTCAGCTTGTCAACATCCAGCATTCACACAATCGCGTTCTCTCGATTGCTTTCGCTCTTCATGTAGATCTGGTATGACGGTTGTGATCAATGCTCTTCTGTCTTTTCAAAGCGTTGGACTAACGCCAGAAAATAAACAGAACAAGATCAGAGTTGAACCACCGGTGAAGCTTCTGAACGGTGTCTCATCATCAGGCCCAACACGATAGAAACCGCACAAACTAAAACCTCCCGTAACCCCGTTCATCTTCTTCTAACATGGATTCATGTGACTCAGGTTCCTGCTTTGCTCTCTGCTCTCTCATGGCCTCCGTCTGTAAAGTCACTGGTGGAGCTCCAGAGCTGCTTTTTCTTTAACGTGTCGGCGGGAAGCTGCCGTTTTACCTCCAGCGAGGCCGACAATGTGAAACGCTTCAGGAAGTTTCAACAGACACGAGACTCAAACTCCTAAAGTGCTTTCATCACTCCGGGGGCAAACAGGATTTCACAGCTCTGCAGCGAATCCTGACGCCTGGGACTGAAAATGTCTTTCTGCTGCCAAACAGCAACCACAATGGTGCACCTACTCACTACTGATGACAGTCCTGGTTTAAAGCTGCCGGATGAAACAGAAGCTCTGCACATGAAGTTAATGATTGACTGATTGGACCGGATTCAACTGCACGTAGTTATTTTAAGGCCAACCATGACGTTTGTCCTTTACCGAACTAAGTGGTTTTGTTGCCTAAACCTCACTGTTTGTGGTTTTGTTGCCTAAACCTCACTGTTGCCTAAACCTGACAGTCGTTTTTAACGTACGCCGTCCTTCCCAAGAACAAGTTGTTGTGAGAGACAAGAAAGAGACAATTCGTGTCACTGCAGGAAACCAATAGATTGCATTCTGTGACGATTTCACTCCCTGCGGTGAGACGTGTTGAATGTTTCACGGTGAAGCAGGACTTCACTACCTGAGGTTGAATGTACTTTTACTCCAGCACCTGTAGGCTACTGCACTTGAGCACGAGTTCCCTTTACTCTCCATGTGAGCCTCGTCCTCCATCGAGCAACACAAACGAGCACACGTTTTAATTAGTGCAGTCACTTCTGACAGACATCTGTTCTCCATCTGACCGAGTTACATTTGTGGTTTGCAAGCACTTTGATATGAATGCGGCTGCCTGGGGTTGTCTTTTCTTGGACTGTTCTATTAAATATTGCTGTACGGAGACCTCCAGCAGCTGGTACTTCTTCAGCAGGGCCTCAATACTTCTCACCAGCTCCCAGAGCA
This sequence comes from Melanostigma gelatinosum, assembly GCF_949748355.1. Taxonomy (NCBI): domain Eukaryota; kingdom Metazoa; phylum Chordata; class Actinopteri; order Perciformes; family Zoarcidae; genus Melanostigma; species Melanostigma gelatinosum. The sequence goes on from NC_136634.1 coordinate 2,355,625, forward strand.
GCATCACGGCCATGATGGCCAATCAGGTTCATCTACCAGCAGTCGGTCCTTCTTTATTCCCGTCACCAGTCTGACAAGAACAAGCAACAGACGAATGGAAGAAGATCGACTGAAAGACCTAAAGCCACTCACTTATACCGTAGAACCCTCTCGTTCTCCGTCTCTCAGCTGACTGGCGGTTCCTCGAGTACCAAACCAACCACACCAGGGTGAAGCTCCACAGATAGCATCAAAGAGCAATGAGGAACTCTGCTGTTGTCTCCATTCATCCTCTGCTGCACGTTTGTTCCTAATTGAATTTGGGGCAATTAAAAACTCATAACTGTGTTGCAACTGCATCTGAATTTTTGTTCTAATTATAGTTTGTCTTTTTTTTATTTAATTCTGTCATTTTTAGACCGTTTCCCACTATTTAAAAACGTATTCATAGACATTCAACTGACATTCAAACCTTGAAATATTCTACATCTTTCATACATTATTGCTATAATTGAACTTCCAACATCAAGCACATTCACACTGCAACAGTTCTTTTCAAAAAAATCTCCCTAATTCTTGCTTTTTATTGTATTTTTTAAATGTTCTAATGCTCTGTGTTTGAAACAAACATCGGCCTCGTCTTACCTTCTATACCTGGCTGAGGATCTGCACCGCTGCAAACATACTGTATGTTCATGTAGCAGTTGCGTTGTGTTTAATTCAGGACACGATATCTTTTGATGGCTCCAACCATCATACGTAGATAGATATATATATATATATATATATATATATATATATATATATATATATATATATATATATATATATATATATATATATATACATCAGACATCGAATGAGATGTTTCACAACGGAGCTTGTCGCAGGTCAACCCACCATGAAAACAGCTTCAGACCAGTTCATGAAAGCTGGGCTCACCGCTAGAGTCTGCAAGCAGCCAGCAGAGGGCGCTGTTACACACAACCCACTTGTCTCCATGGGGAACTAATGATACGTTGTAAATGATATTTAAACAAGGAAATAATATGAAAATGATAAGGATTAGCAATAACTTAAATAATACAGTAATACTAGCAACCAATGGCCAGTGATGGCAAGTGGAATCACTGACTCTGTTACACTCACACAGCTACACAGTGCACGAGGTGCTCGCTCATGCATACGGAACGAGACGCCGCGTTACTGTGACGCACAACGTGTTCAGCACACCAGCGGTGTTTCCTCTGAACCGGACTGAAGAGAGGAGGTGGACTCAGTGTGCACCTTTGAACAGAAACACCAACAGGCACACAGATGAGTACACATCTTTGACACTCACACACACACACACACTCTGAGCCACCCACAGACAATTAGAGTATCATTACAGAGCTCAGTATTTGTCTCTGCAGGAGATTCAGATGGTTTCTTTGTTCGATGAATGCTTTTAAATCAGCAGCTGGAACGGAAGAAAGAAAAACAAAACAAAACGCTATTTTCATCTCTGCTCAAAATAAGCTGCATGTACATCAGAAGCAGTGTACATCAGCAGGGGGGGGGGGTATATTAAGAGAATAAAAGGTTCTGAGATTAGAGATGTAAATATATGAGAAAAAAATCGTGGCTGTTCTTTGAGATTCAGAAACCCACAACTGAATGAGATAATGAAGTCATACAGTTCTAAGAAAATAAAAGTTGGGTATTTTTGTCAAGGAACCACATTTGTAAGGTTAAATCAACAGCAACACATGGTGTACGGTAGAGGACTCTCCATCCATCCATCATCTCGTCTCAGCAGCAGCAGCCTCACAGGGTTCTGCAGACGTCCTCGTCCCAGCAGGACATAATTCACTGTAATCTGTGGTTCAACACAAGCAGTCGTGTCCTGGTTTCTCTTCACAGCGACAGCTGGGCACGCTCAGGGTGTTTCTGCTGTTAGAAGTTGTTTGTCTCTACTTTCCTCTGACTTCTACAATCTCTTTATGTATTCATCTTCATAAAAACCCAACAAAGAACAAAGAAATGTGTGTATGTATCTTTCAGGACGTTCATGATGATAACATTACTTCAGGAGCAACAACATTCAAACAACTGGCGTTACCAGTTTTACACTCCATTCAATTTAATCTCAGATTATCCACGCTCCATAACTAGTGTGTGTGTGTGTATGTATGTATGCATGTGTATATACACACATACATGTATGTATGTGTATATACACATGTATGTATGTATGTATATACACATACATACATGTATGTATGTGTATATACATACATACATGTATGTATGTGTATATATACATACATACATACATACATGTGTGTATGTATGTATGTATATATACACATACATACATACATGTATGTGTGTATATATACATACATACATACATACATGTATGTATGTATGTATATATACACATACATACATACATGTATGTATGTGTATATATACATACATACATACATACATGTATGTATGTATGTGTATATACACATACATACATGCATGTATGTGTATATACACACATACATGTATGTATGTGTATATACATACATACATGTATGTATGTATGTATGTATGTATATACATACATACATGTATGTATGTATGTGTATACACATACATACATGTATGTATGTGTATATACATACATGTATGTATGTGTATACACATACATACATGTATGTATGTGTATACACATACATACATGTATGTATGTATATACATACATACATGCATGTATGTATATACATACATACATACATGTATATACACATACATACATGTATGTATATATACATACATACATACATGTATGTATGTATGTATATACACATGTATGTATGTGCATGCATGCATGCGTGCGTACACACACACACACACACATATATATACATATATATATATATACATATACATCTATATATACATATATATACATACATATATATATATATATATATATATATATATTTTTTTTTTTTTAAATCTACACTGGCCCTAATACGCCATCGTAGCAGGAAGAGTTGAATGATTTATAGCAGATATTAACTTACAGTCCAAATAAAGCAGTAGGTCGTTCAGGTGGGCGACGGTAAATCCAAAGACCGGGAAAGAAGCCAGAAACACAACACGCTGTAAAAACTAGAAACCAGGAACACGGGCTGGAAACACTTGATAAGGAGGAACAATGAGGAACCGGGAGAAGAGAGCACAAAGAGTAATCACACAAGGACAGGACGGGGAGAACGAGCGACAGGTGAAAACAATCAGGGCGCGGCCGCCACCCACACAGCAAGTGCACAGTCTGCACTGACAATAAAGATGAGTGCCAAAATAAAACAGGAAACATGAATAAATGAATGACATAGAAACAGAACAGAAAACTAAATCCTCTAGAAAACAGTGTTTTCCTCTAAAGATACAACAGTCTTCTCAAGACGTCAAAGGGCAGAATGTGACACACTGCTGCCAATGATTCTACTAGCGGTGGCGCTAACACGCCAAGAACCACAATGCACCAGCAGATCAGTGACCACGAAGACCGCCAGGAAGTTAACAATAAATGTCATCAATGCAAGAGTCAATGAAAAGAAATGAAGGAAATGCATATATATGATATTACAATATAATTGTAATGCTATGATTTGTTAAATGGTGAGACATAAAGCAGATTTTAGAAGATGTTATTATTCACTCGTTTGCATTAAGTTCAGCAGCAATGAACTGAACGTCCTCATGTTTGTCCATTGAGAGCCTCGGTGTCCTTGATCAGCTGCCGGAGTTGGACCGTCCTCTCTCTTCTCTGGAAACAACAATTTCGTTCTTGTCAGTCGCAGGCAGCATAACTATTTTGACACTCCAAATTCAATTTCCAGCTTTTGTCTGGCTCTGGGGTTTTTTCTCCAGTTGAAGACTTATTGAAGTATCACTCTGAGCGGCGCCGCTGCCCATTTATTTTCCCATTATTCCTGCTGATAGATATTTTGATGTCTTTGTTTTGTTGTGGCGGCTTAAAAGTCATCAAAAGAGAAGCAAACGCTCTGCCGACCACTTTACATTTTGTTTGAGCAACTGCAGTTTAAATCAGAGTCAAATTTGACCAATTACAGCACAGATGATGCACACAGGTCACAGTTAGGCCAATGATCACTTCTAGTCAATTTACACACACATCCTTTCTTAATGTGTTAGTTCCTCTGATCTCCACTAACTACTGAAAACACTACATGTGATTGAAATGAAGTGGAAATCCCCAAACTTCTCTGGATTAAATATTTTGTAGGAGTTCAGCTTGGTCTGTTGATTGGTTCTTTGGTTTGTTGGATGGTCTGTTGATTGGTTATTTGGTTTGTTGGATGCTCTCTTGGTTGGTTCTTTGGTTTGTTGGTTGGTCTGTTGGTTGGTTCTTTGGTTTGTTGGATGGTCTGTTGGTTGGTTCTTTGGTTTGTTGGATGCTCTCTTGGTTGGTTCTTTGGTTTGTTGGTTGGTCTGTTGGTTCTTTGGTTTGTTGGTTGGTCTGTTGGTTGATTGGTTCTTTGGTTTGTTGGTTGGTCTGTTGGTTCTTTGGTTTGTTGGTTGGTCTGTTGGTTGATTGGTTCTTTGGTTTGTTGGTTGGTCTGTTGGTTGATTGGTTCTTTGGTTTGTTGGATGGTCTGTTGGTTGGTTATTTGGTTTGTTGGATACTCTCTTGGTTGGTTCTTTGGTTTGTTGGTTGGTCTGTTGGTTGGTTCTTTGGTTTGTTGGATGGTCTGTTGGTTGGTTCTTTGGTTTGTTGGATGCTCTCTTGGTTGGTTCTTTGGTTTGTTGGTTGGTCTGTTGGTTCTTTGGTTTGTTGGTTGGTCTGTTGGTTGATTGGTTCTTTGGTTTGTTGGTTGGTCTGTTGGTTGATTGGTTCTTTGGTTTGTTGGTTGGTCTGTTGGTTGATTGGTTCTTTGGTTTGTTGGATGGTCTGTTGGTTGGTTCTTTGGTTTGTTGGTTGGTTCTTTGGTTTGTTGGATGGTCTGTTGATTGGTTATTTGGTTTGTTGGATGCTCTCTTGGTTGGTTCTTTGGTTTGTTGGTTGGCTATCTGGTTGGCCCGAGGGGGGAGCTGCGAAACACATTATTTACTAATAATAAGTACATAATAAAATATGTATTAATCTTCATAGAGCAACCAAAAAGCTTGGTTAAGGTTTAACAACGACATAATAGTTAAGTTAGTTCAACTTAATAAATGTGTTTTACTATTAAAACAATTACAAGTAAATCACAAGGCTTTTATTTACATTTTTAAGCCATCTGTAAACTGATCACAAGTTTCTTACAAGTGCTTATAATGATCTGATAATCTATCAATAACATGTTTATGATGCTATCATTACAACTTGTTTAGTCTTGTTAGAACATAATAATGTTAATATGTATCTTATGAGGACTTTAAATGTCCGTGCTATTGATTGACGTTTATTACAAGGACCTTAATGTAACGCGTTAACTAACATCAACGCGTTACATTAAGGCGGTCAGACATTTGGTCAGTCAATCAAACCACCTGCATGAAATCAGTTTCCATCACTGTTTGCGAAGATGTTCCTGAATGTGCAGCTGGATAAACCTTCAAACGCATAACTTTCAAATTCTAAATCATCAACAGTTGTGTGTAATTCCCTCCGGTGAGCGTTCGGTGTTGTGATTCTGTTACAGCCGCTGACGGTTGTGAAGAGGATCAGAGCAGATGAGATGAAGGCCGAGAGCTTCAAGAGGAGGATTTCCTCTGAGCTGCCGCTGCATGTGAAACAACTGTATTTACAGAAGGTGGTGCATTTGATTTTCTATGTGCACAGACAAGACGATGGGGTTCAGCCGCTCCGTCTCAGCTTGAAGCGACGTCTGAAGACAACGTGTCGGATGACAGCGGGAGAACACTGATGAGCAACAGCCGAGCTAAAGGCTCCTGTGCCGCTCCACGTTTCATCTGCAGGACAGATTCAGGGCGGCGGCATCGCAGCGCATTCGCAATCTGCCACAGCGAGACACAAGAACAATAAGCGCACGTGTTGCAGCGGGATTGAAGAGTTCAGGTTGTGAACGAGCACGTTGCCAGCTGTAATACATGTACAGCAGGTCACGCCGGTGGCACTGAGTAAAGACGGCAATGACTTTAAAGTTACTGTGTTCAGAAGCACGGCAGCAACAAGGAGACGACGGCACGCTCGTGTCTTTGCTCTTCATCCTTGAGGATTCACTTTAAATTTGAATGCTAACCTTCATACGATTATTTCAAGGAAACATCTTGCTCTTGCTTTTCTTTGCCCTCTTTGATAGTAAACTGATTATTGTTGGTCGTACAAAAACACTTTGGGCTCAGGCAACTTTTTCGATCCATTTGTTTTTTCTTTTAAAGATTTCTGAGAGAAAGTTTGGGGACTTGGGAGTGGTTGGGGAATGAGATGGGAACATTGTGCAAACGTATGTTGAGAAGGAGCATCAGTTGTGAGATGAAGGACTGTTACGTTCTTCTTGTCACTCTACAGGAAAACTAAATTGTGTTCTTGTGAATGTCCCAAAACTACGTTTGTTTGAATTGAAGTCTTCTGCGATGGCAGAATTACAATTCCTGATGTCAAAGTAAAGCACAGGAGACATCTGACGTTGTTATAGAACAACAACGATGGAGGTCGGGGTGGACCAAATGTTAAACTTTGACCGGAGTGCGCAGTTCATTTCCTGTTTCCTTCCAACAGACAACGATGGCATGCACAGTCGTTCCCTTACCTTCTGATGAAAGTCTCCTAATCCTAATCTTAGTCGCTGTATTAACCAAAAGCTCTGCCCTCAACTGCAACCGAACCAGATCGGTTTAAGATCAGGTCAGGAAGGGCTTCTGCGTGTCATCCTGGAGGGCGTGGACTCACCGATTGTTTTGACTTGTTGACCAATTGGAACAAGTAACGTACACGAACGTCTTCGTACCGTATTCATTTCAATGATTTGATTCAAAAGTGACCCTTCCACAAATGATTCAGTCACATCTCTGATCAGATCTCGTCACAACTCACAGCCTCCGATCTCAAATGAATATTATTTCCAATATTACTGTCAGATGTAAGTACTACTTCTTATACACTTCATATTTTTACTCTTGTTGTAATTTAATTTTTCCGTTGTAGTTGAATTATCTTACGACAGATATCTTCTGCTCTCAGAGTTACTTCTTATACACTTAATATACTCTTGTTTATTTATGTTCATATTTTACTTTATTGTCTTTTTCTTCTGTTGTAATCTTTAAATCAAAGTCTGGCACAATAATGTCCTTTGGGATTAAAATAGTTCTATCTTTTCTTATTTGAGTGAAGTTGATGGTACATCGATACAGCGCCATCGGGTCCATCGTAGTGAACTCGACACAGATTCAGTTCTGGGTGCTTCACAGTCTGGATTATAGTGTGTAACAGTATAATCTGCAGTCTTTCGTGGGATTAGTGGAAACACTGACATGCTTCTGTCAATGCACGGCCGATGTACACATGGTGTGGACATTTCCAAAAAGCTTCTGAACACACACTTGTTTTCATTTTCACCAAATACAGACGGTTAAAGTTTGCACGCGGATGTTCTACACACCGTTTGTCCTTTTATCTCCTTTTCTGGAACGCTTTGAAACAATATCTTCTCTCTTCTTGTTCTTTGTTTTTCCTCTCAGCTCTCTATTTGCATCTCGAGTCATTGTCCACTGACTCTTCAGAGTAGAAACGGATTGCAATTGAGTATATTTAGCAGCTCAAACCGGATACAGGCCTCTGCTGGATGTCTGCGCAATCACAAGAGCGTTTCTTTAGTTGAATCTGTTTCGGTGTTTCTCATCACAGTTATCTGTCCACAGCATGTGCTCCTGTCTCCTTCTGAATGCCATCAACATGCATCCGCTGTCAAACAGTACACCTGTAGGCCCCGATATACACTTCACCGACTCTCTTCTATTCCCGCTGTGCTTATTTACATTTCCTCCTCTGCTCGGCTGCTGCGGAATGAAAAACCAGCTGCTGGAAGGCCTGCAGCCCGGAGTTATTCAAGTGCTTCTTCTGGCGAAATATCTAAAGACGCAGGATGACTGCGGAGGAATGCCGAGCGGTAAAACAAGTGGCACACATCGACCTCCTCACTGCGGTCGTCAAGTAGTCGAGCTGATCCATCGCTGAGCCTGAGGAGTTTCTGTGTTGAATAACAACCTCGTAACACTAACCTGGATCTGTAAATTATATATCATAAAGATTAAACATATGCACATCACTGTCAAATACTAATTCATGAACCGAACTTAAAGCAACCTGTTACATCAAGCATCCAATATTTACTCCAGTCGTGTTGCTGTTATATATATTTATATCTGTACATAGCAGTCAAAGGCTGATGGTTACTGTGGTGAGCTTTGTTGTCCTCGTCTTTCCTGTATTTCTGTTAAAGTGCATTGAGAGCAACGACAAAAAAGAGTAAAATTGCTTGTACTGTATGTGTACAAATACATACAATGAAGCTGATGCTGATTCTGATAACTGATACTGAAGTGGGTAAAAACTCAACACCCCATTTTAACTTTAAGAGAACTGCAGTACCTGTAACGACCACTTGAGTCAATCCCCATAGACCTCCATGTTAAAATGCCAAAGGTTTTGACAGAAATAAACATGTTTACGGTCTGGTACAAAAAACACGGTTTTGGCCTCTGAAGCTAATATCATCAACACTGTACGGGGGTGAATTTATATATAACTTACCCTTAAATGACAAGTCACTACCACGGCGACCAAAAAGCCAAACTCAAGGTTTCTCAATGTTAAGTCAACAAACTGAGGGTGACATCACGTTATTTAGTCTATGCTTAACATATGTCCGGCTTCTGTCCAAATTTAGCACAAATTGTAACTGTTTCAGGAGAATGAGCAAGAAAATACAAACGAATGAGCATCCAAGTCTGTTGATGTGTAACAACTCAGTTAAAAGTACGAACCAGAAACCCAGAAGATAAAGATTGTGGTAACTTAACGACATGTTGTTAACAAACCAGCAGAAGACAAGCCACAAAGAAAGGCAGCGGTAAGCAGACAGGATGTCACAGGAAACAGATGGCAATGGGCTGGTGTATATACTGCTGGGTTGATGAGGGAAGTGGTAACAGGTGAGCAGGTGTGTGGGGCAGACAGGTGATGGGGAATGACGTGAGCAGGGGTGACTGCAGCTCAGCAGTGAGTGGCGGAGCCTGAGATGACAGGAGGGTTAGTTTTGCAGTAAAACGAGCAGACTGGGAGAAAAATAATGACATGCATCAAGATGGTGTTTTGACGGCTATGCAAATATTAGGATTCCAGCACATCAAGACGGTCGCTCTTATTCTCCAGTCCGGAGTCATTAAACCACGACACACGAAACAAAACCAAGCAAACATGCTGAAATGTGACATTTCTGTTTGTTTCATGCATTGAGAGCACAGACTGTAGATAACAAGTGGACATTCGTCATTGTGCAGATTTGAAGCCTCGAGTTCGACGATTTTGCCGTTGCCATCTTGGCTGTTTGTAAACCGATGAACAGAAGTTACCATATTTGGAATGCGGAAGTGTGACGTAGAGACGCCGTATATGTCTCTGGTACTAAATGAACATCATGCTGCATTGAAGAAGACTTGAAACTGGAGATTGAGACATAAACTCATGTTTACAATGTTTACTGAGGGAATAAATCAAGAGAGAAGTAGAGTCATTTTCTATAGACTTCTATACAACCAGAGGAGTCGCCCCCTGGTGGACACTAGAGAGAATGCAGCTTTAACACATGAAGCGTTGGCTTCACTCGGCAGAACTGAAGGGTTGCCGCCTGATTGAAAGGAACGTTGTTTCATCATCGCCACACGCTTAATGGACATTATGATTTATTACAGTCTGTTTTTGATCAAAACACCAACTTTTCCACCTCAGCTGCATCAGATGTTTTAATAAGTAAAGAAAAAAATGCAAAAAGTCTCTTTAAGGCTGTTAAAGCATCCGCTTGAGGTCAGATGGTTAACTATCACTACAGGTCATTAAAAACACATCTTTCTGTTTTAAATTGGGTGACGTGGCCCTTTAAATAGACTAGGAGGCTGTGAAGTATTCAAAACTGAAATAACTGTGACGTCCGCAAAACTACAAAGATTAATATCCATCCATCTTCCATTAGCCCAGCAGTGAGGTAACCATCTATGGAAACGGCTTTCCCCCATTCTTACCTTTTGCACTAGCGTGGCGTGAGTCCAGCACACGACGCATCTGAAGCGCCAATCTAAATTTACTTTTTTTTTTCAAGTTTCAGGAAGAGTTTGACCTCAGAGTAACAAATTACCTCCATTTTTTATCTGCAGGATCTCTGGAAGACTCGGAGAAAGCCTCGGCTCGGCTCCCTCAGAGTCCAAATCAATAACGGCACTGATGTGGAAAAGAAATGAAATAGCGTGTCCTTGTTACGTTACGAGGAAGGTTATCTTCATCAGAGCGTGACCGGAGCCTACGCCTGTGGTGAGGCCGAGTTCAGCTAGACGTGAGGTGTGATCTCTGTCATGTTCATCTTCCTCTTCATCTTCATCCTCTTCTGACATTATCTGTGGAAGATAACTTTTGTCATCTCAGAACGCTTCAGCCGTGAAGTCTGTACGCTCTGAGATCGGATCTCCCTCGGGATCCGATCAGCCAGACCACATGCCGAGGTGGCCCGGCTCACGTTGAGTTCTCTTCTCAGGGAGATGAGGACAGCATGTGGACACAATCAGAACAAATATCAAATGCAGGTTTCCATCATCCTCCTCCCCCACATATGAGTTCCTCTATGGAGGAGAGCAAAGGGAAGAGAGGAGGAAGACCAGGAGCACAGCAGAGACCTGCTGTCTGAGTCCTGTTCAGTCACTGCTGATGAAAAGCAGTTCCTGATTTCACTGCTTCCAAAAAAAAGCTTTTAAAAAACAAAATCACTCGGGACTTTTAGTGTGAAGACTTTATAGCAACATATTTTTTATCACAGGATTAGCGGAGCTTTGTTAGCGACTATTCTTCAAGAAAACAAGTCTGTAGGGAGGAAGATTCATCAATAAAAACAACAGGACTTTTATTGTGAATAGTTAATGGGAAATTAAATGTGTTTATCACCGTTCTACACACGATCTGTTGATCTTTTTGAAATGTATCTGATCAGGCAATCTGACACATCAGCAGACACAGCAGATCTGATGCACTGGATCACAAAAGTCAAACTAAAAATAGACAAGTCTGACCACGGAAAAAGCAAGAATAGCATACAGTGCTCAGATATCAGGTCAACACAATTTTAGTTTGACATCTTGCGATGGGATCACACCCGCCGTGGCACCAAATTGGATCCCTTCCCCACCTCCTTCCCCCTCTGGCGCCCTTGCTCGAACCACAGCCATCTTCAAACTCGGCCTATGGTATTGTTTCCACCTTGTGAATCTGTGTGTGTGTGTGTGTGTGTGTGTGTAATGGCAAAATGTGGTCCAGGAGATGTTTCTGCAAACAAAGGGATAAGTTGAATGGCGATGTGTTTGAACCAAAAATAAGTTTCATGAATATGTTTCGCATTAGCCTTGTATCACGCTTACAGAAACGCACGACACAGCAATAAAATTGTGAAACAATTGGGATAACTGCCTTGAACAGCGCAACGTGATATTGCAACGTAACTGTGCATTGTAACTGTGCAACTTAACAGAGAGTGACGTATGTGACGTGACGTACCAGCGCAACGTAACAGTACAATGTAACAGTGCAACGTAACATCATAACAGACATGACATCGCAACATGACAGCGCAACATGACTTACCAGCGCAACGTAACTGCACAATGTAACTGCGCAACTTAACAGGACAACGTGACAGGATAACAGCGCAGCATAATCTAACAGCGCAACGTAACAGGTCAACGTAACAGGTCAACGTAACAGCGCAACGTAACAGGTCAACGTAACAGTGCAACATGACAGGGTAACGTAACAGCGCAACTAACTGAATGAATAACGAATGCCCTTTCATGCACTTTCTTACATAACCTTGCCTAACAAGCGTAAGGCAGCATTTGCTCTTGAGTTCACACAGGACATGAACAGCAGTCTCCTGGGTGAAAGTCCTGTTTGTTCGTTGGTCTTAGGACAGAGAAACAAAAACTCAGGAGTAGGAGGGATCCCTCTCCCAGAATGCAACAGCGGAAAAAACAACAAACGGAAATGACAGAATTGACAATCCGGATGAATTATAGATTGTAAATATTTGTGAAGTATGGATCCAGTCACAACGTTAGCCAGATGATTACATGTTTAATTAAAGCCAAGGTGCATTGTTTCCCTGTGAAGCTCATTCATTCCGTGCTGTTTGTAACTGGTTTCTCCACAGTTTGAGCCTCATTTGCTGAGATGACTTCGTCCCCTGAGCTCCGACTCTGCAGCGTCTGCAGCAGCGAGCTCCTGTAATCACATCTGCAGACAGATGGCCGGGTGGCAAAGAAGATAAATAAACGAATGAAAAAAACAAACGAAACCCACAGCTATTAGCGCTGACGTCGTCCTTGGTTCCTGAGCCGGTTTCCGACTCCCACAATCCTCGGGGTGTCTTTGTGAATAAACCCGTCCTCTGAGCAACGCCTTAATGAAGAGAAAAGGCTGCGCTTTCTCCCGCTGCCAAAGTTAAAAGTGAATAATGCACCGCGTGCGTGACAGGGCGGCATGTGGATCGTTAATTTCAGAGCATCCAGGATGGGTCATCTGCGCCTGCAGGGGCCCCGGGGGGCCACCACTAATTATAGCCTCTGCCCAGGAGGCGGATGATGAAGAGGAGGCTGCTGGAGGGAGAGAGAGAGAGTGTTTATGTGTGTCGGGCTGATTGTGTCTCTGTGTTTGTGTGTATTTAGCACCTGCGTATATATTTTTAGTTCCACTTTATTTGAGGTGTGAAGCAAATATGAATCAAAGTCCCAACTCTTGCAATGGAAACATCACCGCTGCAGTCAATAGGACGGACCTTAGATAAGACTCGGCAACCGGAGATATTTCTTGTCCGCTCCGCTCAAAGAATATTTAGACTCATCTACGAGCCAGAAAGTTCATGTTCGAATGTCAGTAATGTCTGAACTGTTTTTACATTTATCTTCATTATTCGTGCGTTAAAAGAAATTGGATAAACTTTTCCTAAAATACTTTTAAAAAACCTTGTAAATATTTATTTGTACTGTACTCAGGAATCATGTTCTGATGTATATTTGTCTCACTTGCCACGTGTATTTGTACCAACTGTCTCAGGTGTTCTGAGCGTTGGTACCTCCATTCTGATTGGTTGTTACAGCCGGTGGATGAAGCTCACAGATGTGATGCCTGACGATGACGAAGGTGCTTTGACGTGTCTCGAATGAACTCCTCATCCTCCTACACACCCGTCCCCACATGAGCATCAGACAACGTGTTTATAATGTACATAAAAACTCCCTCTCACTTTTTATACTGCATCTATGAATACGATCAATGCAGAACATGAGCTGTACATTGGTTCGACCTCCGCTGAACCCCGACCGTTCAACGCGTCGCCGCTGCACAGAGAACACCTGCGAGCGAACCCACCTGCAGCCAATTAAACCTTCAGAGATTCGGAGAGAAGCTGTGACTCCTCCAACACACACACACACACACACACACACACACACACACACACACACACACACACACACACACTAAAAATACACTTTCTGTTGGTGAGTCAGAATCCATCAGGGCTGTCCGTGTCAGGATCCAGGATTCCCCTGTCTGTTGTGGTGTGCCATGTGCTCTGTTTGTCCTCTGCCTTCAGACACCTCCCAGGGCCGCACCCTTAATCGTGCACGGCTGAGGACACTCAAGCTGATCACCTCCTGCAGCCTGACACACCAGACTCAGGGCCCCTTAATGAGTAGCCTGCCACTATATAAACTCTGGTCCTGCAGTCTGGGAGTGTCAGGTCGTACCGTCTTCTCCCGCTGAAACCCCGTGGTTCCTCTGCCCGCCTTGTGTCTGTGGATTACACTCCGCTCCTCTGCCCTCCTTGTGTCTGTGGATTACACTTCGCCGCTCTGCCCTCCTTGTGTTTTGTGGATGCGCTCTGCCGCTCTGCTCTCGTTGTGGTCTACGGATTACACTCTGTCGACTCCAGTATCGAGCCACGGGACTTCACGCCGTCAACTCACCAGCCCTCCAGTGTCGAGCCACGGGACTCACACCGTCGATCTGTCAACTCTCCAGTGTCGAGCCACGGGACATCACACTGTCGATCTGCCACTCGGGTGTCGGACCACGGGCTCCACACCTGCACCCACCTGTCTATAAATAAAGCCTGTTTAACATTCACTTCTGTCTCCTGTGGTCTTGCGTTTGGGTCCGATCTGTGAACTCCCGTGACAGAACGACCTGACCATAATGGACCCAGCAACCACAGGAGCAGCTACGCTGGCCGGATATAGCACGCAGCTGGAGGCACACCAGCAGAGGCTCATGGAGATGCGTCAAGCCCTGCAATCCATGGAAGCTGAGGTCTCTGAGGGGGACCCAGCAACCACAGGAGCAGCTGCGCTGTACAGCACTACCAGGCTGCTGGAGGAGACGAGACGTTCCCTGGCGAAGATGAGACGTTTCGCTGCTGAGGTTTCTCGGGTTGGCTGGTGCGGGCAGGAACTAGCCCGGACAGTCAAGTCTCCACCAGTTCCAGCACCCGCACTATTCCCGCCTGTCCTCGCTCCGCCGGTCTGGGAATCCCCCGTGCCGGCTCCGAGTCCCTATGATGGAACACTGGGGAAGTGTCAAGGCTTCCTGGTGCTATGCCAACGGGTGTTTGACC